>NW_020356305.1:0-66891 GCF_002211085.1 Panicum hallii
TCGTTAATGCACGAAAGTCGATGCAAACTGGCCGAACTGGTGCCATTAACGCCACAAGTTCGCTAAACAAGGTCGCGTCAGAATTTTTTCGCAACGAACGCACCCGATCCATTCCATTGGACCCAAAACTCATGTTTTGAGGCATTTTGGACCATTTCGATAACTGCAACGAAAGTCGATGCCAAACTAGCCGAACTGGTGCCATTATGCGTACAAGTTCGCTAAACCAAGTCGCGTCGGAATTTTTCGCAACGAACGCACCCGATCCACTCCATTGGACCCAGAACTCATGTTTTGGGGCGTTTCGGACCGTTTCGTACTGCATGAAAGTCGATGCAAAACTGGCTGAACTGGTGCCATTATCGCACAAGTGCGATAAACGAGGTCGCGTCAGAATTTTTTCGCAACGAACGCACCCGATCCACTCCTGATGAGGACATCCCTCCCAACGATACACCCATGCCTACTACGCAGCAAGGACCAATGACAAGAGCTCATGCACGAGAGCTAAATTATCAGGTAAACTCGTTCCTCGTTGTCCATAAACCATCATCCATGAATGGGGTACTACTAAATTTTTGTGATGCTTTCTTTTCTTAGGAACATGGACATGAACCAGATTGGAGGGAGAGCAAACACGACAAGAAGGCGAGTGTGGATGATCAGATCGGACCATACCAGTTCGGACCTCCAGGAAGGGGCAACTTCGGAAGGCCATAACTCTTAGCTCCGAATATTGTTTGAAGCCCATGAGTGCTTGTTGGAAAGCTCCTGAAGTCTACTTTCAGATGGATCCAACGTCAAGACGAAATTCCGAAGGAGTTAAGCAGAATCGCCAAAATGACGTTCTGTCTTCCAGTATTAGGCTGAGGCCCTTGTATCTAGTTCAGCCCACTAGGGGCCCATTCTAAGTTGGGGTTTACACCCCCACGCCTCTTGGCTGCACCCCCCCCCCCACCTATATAAACCACCAGCAGCCACCATTTGACACTTGGGTTTTGTTTGGTTGTAAGTTAGCTGTTGCTACTTCCTTGTAAATGCTTGTGTCGATTAGACCACCCGATTTGCTCGATTCAGAACCCCAACTTCGTCTGTATCAGATTTATCCTTTGGGCAAGGTCTGTGTGCTGCTTGCTTGTCCCCTTGTTCTTACTTGTTCTTCGATTTGCTTGCAGGTTCAAGGTTGTTCTTGGCACAGCAAGAACAACACAAATTGGAGGCGGTGTAACTGTCGCTAAGGCGCAGCGCAGCCCTTGTGGTGTTGTAGTCGGGCAGCACAACGTCGATCCTCCTCAAATCGAGTTATCCGCAACTCTCATCGAAAGATCAGGAGCAAACCCCAGCGGGTTCCATCATGTGGTAATCAGAGCAAGGTTTTTTTTCAGTGAGAGATTCTACCGATCCCTTTACCTATAGTCCAGAAAACTACACAAAAATAGGCTAGATCTGAAAATCCCAACAACCAGTTTGAGCTTTTGCTGTTCTGCTTAGTTCTTTGCTTGTTGAGTTTTCAGTTGCATTGTTTGGGCTAGTTGCTGGTTCTTAGTGGTTCAATCTTTAGAGTTTTGAGTTCTGGTCATGTTTTAGTCACCACAAAATCCACCAAATCTGTTCATATTTCCGCTGTCATTTCTGCCACCACGAATCCATCTTCCCAGATTTGAGCACTGGAAGAAAATAGTCCTATATCTTGTGTTACATGTCCGATTCAAATGTTTAAATACAATCTGGAAAGCTTATCTCGTGCTCTTTCTAACGGATCTAAATTTGCTCCTTAACTCCTTCTGAGCGCGTCGTAATAGCACTTGAGAATTACGACCTGCTGTCTGAAAGTTGAGATATTGGAACTGATTTCAAAGGAGTTGTGTGCAGCAATCCCTTTGTTTGGGTTGTTGGGTTTTCAAAAGAGTTTTAGCCCCTGAAAAAGAAAGAGCAAAAAAAAAGAAAGAGAAGAGAAGAGAAAAAAAGTGAAGGGAATAGAGCTGTTGTTTTCTTGCATTCCTTGCTGTCTTGGTGTGTGACAACATTTATGTTCAGGCTCACGTCTCTAGCTTGATTTGGCACTAGGACTAGCATAGGACCATCAATGAATGTCTATTCAACTTGCTTTGACTAATATGGTTCTAGTTGTACCTTGATTTGTTTTGTTTGCAGCCACCTATAGCTCCACAAATCATCTACTACATCACGGGGTTGTGCTTGTGTAACCATTTGTGTTGTTCTTGCTGGCTGCCGACACCTCCTGCCTTGCTTGGTAAGAACATGTAAGAACTTGAATGGACAAATGTGAGTGAACATATAGTGTGCCACCACCTATTTCCTTTAGTTGGTAGGCAACTTCTTGTGACTTTGTTTGCTGCAAGCTAACCATGGCAGGTGCAGGGAGTGAGGATGAGGATGGTGGAGGTCTGCTTACACCTCGCACCAAAGGCATCGTACAACATTTTCAAAAGCAAGTGAGGGAGTACACCTTTGGAATTGATAATGATTTGCAGGTGATAAATGAGAAGATTGGGCAAATGGAGGCCGCACAGATTTCCAACAACACCAAGCTTGCAAGTTTGGAGACGACGGTTGCTCGCGTGGACAAGAGTCTCGCTGCTCTTCTAAGGCGCTTTGATGAGCTCCACGCGAAGATGAATGATCAGCATAGAGGACGTGGCCAAGAGGATGAGGACGGCGCAGAAAATTCAGATGCTGATTATGCTGCTGACACCGAAGTTGAGTATCGAGGCCAGTGACGTCTAAGTCGTAACCGTCGAGGTATGGGTGGACAACGTCCACATGAGGTACATAACAATGACATTGCTTTCAGTATGATAAAATTTAAGATACCCTCTTTTGATGGTAAATATGATCTGGATGCTTATCTTACTTGGGAGATGGCTATTGAACAAAAGTTTACTTGTCATGATTTTCCTGAAAATACATGTGTTAGGGCTGCAACTAGTGTATTCACTGATTTTGCTTCCGTTTGGTGGATAGAACATGGCAAGAAAAATCCTAATAACATGCCACAAACTTGGGATGCTTTGAAATGGATCATGAGGGCTAGATTTGTTCCATCTTACTATGCACGTGATCTTTTAAACCAGCTGCAGTAGTTAAAACAAGGTACTAAAAGTGTAGAAGAATACTATCAAGAGCTGCAAATGGGCATGCTACGCTGCAATTTAGGGGAGGATGTGGAACCTGCTATGGCTAGATTTTGGGCGGGTTAAACCGGGAAATTCAGGACATCCTTGCTTATAAAGAGTACACTAACATAACCCATTTGTTCCATCTTGCTTGCAAAGCTGAAAGGGAAGTGCAGGGACGACGTGCAAGTACCAGGACTAACATTTTTTCAAGGAGGAATTTTTCCACGTAGCCCCGCTCAAGCATTCCATCAACTAGACGTGCTGCTGCACCTTATTCATCGTCAGCTCGAATAGCAGCCCCACCTTCTAGCAACAAGCCTCGTGACAAATCTGCAAATTCAGCAGCAAAGACAACACAAAAACCTGCTGCAACCACTTCATCGGTGGCATCCACAGGTAGAACAAGAGATGTTTAGTGCCACCGCTGCAAGGGATTTGGACATGTCATGCGTGACTGCCCAAGCAAGCGTGTTTTGGTGGTAAAAAATGATGGTGAGTACTCATCTACTAGTGAACTTGATGAAGATATACTTGCATTGCTTGCGGCTGACCATGCAGGAAGTGAGGGCTGCTTGGAAGAACATATTAATGCAGCTGAAGCCGACCGCTATGAGAGCCTAATTGCGCAGCGTGTGCTGAGCGCACAAATGGAGAAAGCGGAGCAAAATCAGCGGCACACATTGTTCCAAACAAAGTGTGTCATCAAAGAGCGTTCGTGTCGAGTGATCATCGATGGAGGTAGCTGCAACAACTTAGCCAACAGCGACATGGTGGAGAAGCTTGCGCTAACCACCCAACCACACCCGCATCCATATTGCATTCAATGGCTGAATAACACCGGTAAGGCAAAGGTAACAAAACTTGTGCGAATTAATCTTGCCATCGGATCATAAAAGATGTTGTTGAATGTGATGTTGTGCCAATGCAAGCATGTAGTATTCTGCTAGGAAGGCCATGGCAATTTGATAAAGATTCAGTAAACAAAGTCGCGTCGGAATTTTTTGCAACAAATGCACCCGATGCACTCCATTTGACCAAAAGCTCATGTTTTGGGGTGTTTCGGACTATTTCATTACTGCACGAAAGTCGATGCAAAACTGGACGAACAGGTTCCATTAAGGCACAAGTTCGCTAAAGGAAGTTGCTTCGAAATTTTTCGCAACGAACGCACATGATCCACTCCATTTGATCAAAAACTCATGTTTTGGGATGTATCGGACCGTTTCGTTACTGCACGAAAGTTGATACAAACTGGCCGAACTGGTGCCACGAATGCACAAGTTCGCTAAATAAGGTCGCGTCAGAATTTTTCGCAACGAACGCACCCGATCCACTCCATTGGATCCAAAACTCATGTTTTGGGGCGTTTCGGACCATTTTGTTACTGCACGAAAGTCGATGCAAAACTTGCCGAACTGGTGCCATTATCGCACAAGTTCAGTAAACCAAGTCGCGTCGGAATTTTTCGCAACGAACGCACCCGATCCACTCCATTGGACCCAAGACTCAAGTTTTGGTGCGTTTCGGACCGTTTCGTTAATGCATGAAAGTCGATGCAAACTGGCCAAACTGGTGCCATTAACGCACAAGTTCGCTAAACAAGGTCGCGTCAGAATTTTTCGCAACGAACGCACCCGATCCATTCCATTGGACCCAGAACTCATGTTTTGGGGCGTTTTGGACCATTTCGATATTGCATGAAAGTCGATGCAAAACTAGCCGATCTGGTGCCATTATCGCACAAGTTCGCTAAACAAAGTCGCGTCGGAATTTTTCGCAATGAACGCACCCGATCCACTCCATTTGACCAAAAACTCATGTTTTGGGGCATCTCGGACTGTTTCGTTACTGCATGAAAGTCGATGCAAAACTGGTCGAACTGGTGCTATTATCGCACAAGTTCGCTCAACAAAGTCGCGTCAGAATTTTTCGCAACGAACGCACCCGATCCACTCCATTGGACACAAAACTAATGTTTTGGGGCGTTTCGGACCATTTTGTTACTGCACGAAAGTCGATGCAAAACTTGCCGATCTGGTGCGATTATCGCACAAGTTCAGTAAACAAAGTCGCGTCGGAATTTTTCGTAACGAACGCACCCGATCCACTCCATTGGACCCATACTCAAGTTTTGGGGCATTTCGGACCGTTTCGTTAATGCACGAAAGTCGATGCAAACTAGCCGAACTAGTGCCATGAACGCACAAGTTCGTTAAATAAGGTCGCGTCGGAATTTTTCGCAACGAATGCACCCGATCCACTCCATTTGACCAAAAGCTCATGTTTTGGGGCGTTTCGGACCGTTTCGTTACTGCACGAAAGTCGATGCAAAACTAGCCGAACTGGTGCCATTATCGCACAAGTTCGCTAAACAAAGTCGGGTCGGAATTTTTCGCAACGAACGAAACCGATCCACTCCATTTGACCAAAAACTCATGTTTTGGGCCGTTTCTGACCGTTACGTTACTGCACAAAACTCGATGCAAAACTGGCCGAATTGGTGCCATTCTCGCACAAGTTCGCTAAGCAAAGTCGCGTCGGAATTTTTCGCAACGAATGCACCCGAACCACTCCATTGGACCCAAGACTCAAGTTTTGGTGCGTTTCGGACCGTTTCGTTACTGCACGAAATTGGATGCAAAACTGGCCAAACTGGTGCCATTAACGCAGAAGTTTGCTAAAGGAAGTTGCTTCGAAATTTTTCGCAACGAACGCACGTGATCCACTCCATTGGACCCAAAACTCATGTTTTGGAACGTTTCGGACCATTTCGATACTGCGCGAAACTCGATGCAAAACTAGCCGATCTGGTACCATTATCGCACAAGTTCGCTAAACAAAGTCGCGTCGTAATTTCTCGCACGAACGCACCCGATCCACTCCATTTGACCAAAAACTCATATTTTGGGGCGTTTCGGACCATTTCGTTATTGCACGAAAGTCGATGCAAAACTGGCCAAACTGGTGCTATTATCGCACAAGTTCGCTAAACAAAGTCGCGTCGGAATTTTTCGCAACGAATGCACCCGAACCACTCCATTGGACCCAAGTTTCAAGTTTTGGGGCATTTCGGACCGTTTCGTTACCGCACGAAAGTCAATGCAAAACTGGCCGAACTGGTGCCACTATCGCATAAGTTCAGTAAACAAAGTCGTGTCGGAATTTTTCGCAATGAACGCACCCGATCCACTCCGTTTGACCAAAAGCTCATGTTTTGGGGCGTTTCGGATGTTTCGTTACTGCATGAAAGTCAATGCAAAACTAGCCGAATTGGTGCCATTATCGCACATGTTCAGTAAACAAAGTCGCGTTGGAATTTTTCGCAACGAAGGCACCCGATCCACTCCATTTGACCAAAAGCTCATGTTTTGGGGCGTTTCGGACGGTTTCATTACTGCACGAAAGTCGATGCAAAACTGGACAACAGGTGTCATTAAGGCACAAGTTCGCTAAAGGAAGTTGCGTCGAAATTTTTCGGAACGAACGCACATCATCCACTCCATTTGATCAAAATCTCATGTTTTGGAATGTATCGGACCGTTTCGTTACTGCCCGAAACTTGATGCAAACTGGCCGAACTGGTGCCACGAACGCACAAGTTCGCTAAATAAGGTCGCATCAGAATTTTTCGCAACGAACGCACCCGATCCACTCCATTAGACCCAAAACTCATGTTTTGGGGCGTGTCGGACCATTTCAATACTGCATGAATGTCGATGCAAAACTAGCCGAACTGGTGCCATTATCGTAGAAGTTCGCTAAACAACGTCGCGTCAGAATTTTTCGCAACGAACGCACCCGATCCACTCCATTGCACTCAAAACTCATGTTTTGAGGCGTTTCGGACCGTTTCGTTACTGCACGAAAGTCGATGCAAAACTGGCCGAACTGGTGCCATTATCGGACAAGTTCGATAAACGAGGTCGCGCTAAAATTTTTCGCAACGAACGCACCCGATCCGCCCCATTTGACCAAAAACTCATGTTTTGGGGCGTTTCGGACCGTTTCGTTACTGCACGTAAGTCGATGCAAAACTGGTGCTAGTCGGAATTTTTCGCAACGAACGCACCGGATCCATTCCATTGGACCCAAAACTAATGTTTTGGGACGTTTCGGACCATTTTGTTACTGCACAAAAGTCGATGCAAAACTTGCCGAACTGGTGCCATTATCGCACAAGTTCAGTAAACAAAGTCGCGTCGGAATTTTTCGCAACGAACGCACCCGATCCACTCCATTGGACCCAAGACTCAAGTTTTGGGGCGTTTCGGACCGTTTCATTAATGTACGAAAGTCGATGCAAACTGGCCGAACTGGTACCATTAACGCACAAGTTCGCTAAACAAGGTCGCGTCAGAATTTTTCGCAACGAACGCACCCGATCCATTCCATTGGACCAGAAACTCATGTTTTGGGGCGTTTTGGACCATTTCGATACTGCACAAAAGTCGATGCAAAACTAGCCGAACTGGTGCCATTATCGTACAAGTTCGCTAAACCAAGTCGCGTCGGAATTTTTCGGAACGAACGCACCCGATCCACTCCATTTGACCAAAAGCTCATGTTTTGGGGCACTTCGGACTGTTTCGTTACTGCACGAAAATCGATGCAAAACTGGCCGAACTGGTGCCGTTATCGCACAAGTTTGATAAACGAGGTCGCGTCAGAATTTTTCGCAACGAACGCAGCCGATCCACTCCATTGGACCCAAAACTCATGTTTTGGGGCGTTTCGGACCATTTCGATACTGCACGAAACTTGATGCAAAACTAGCCGATCTGGTGCCATTATCGCATAAGTTCGCTACACAAAGTCGCGTCGGAATTTTCCGCAACGAACGCACCCGATCCGCTCCATTTGACCAAAAACTCATGTTTTGGTGCGTTTCGGACCGTTTCGTTACTGCACGAAATTTGATGCAAAACTGACCGAACTGGTGCCATTAACGCAGAAGTTCGCTAAAGGAAGTTGCTTCGAAATTTTTCGCAATGAACACACGTGATCCACTCCATTGGACCCAAAACTCATGTTTTGGAACGTTTCGGACCATTTCGATAATGCACGAAAGTCGATGCAAAACTAGCCGATCTGGTGCCATTATCGCACAAGTTCGCTAAACAAAGTCGCATCGGAATTTTTCGCAACGAATGCACCCGAACCACTCCATTGGACCCAAGACTCAAGTTTTGGGGTGTCTCAGACCGTTTCGTTACTGCACAAAAGTCGATGCATAACTGGCCGAACTGGTGCCATTATCGCACAAGTTCAGTAAACAAAGTCGCGTCGGAATTTTTCGCAACGAACGCACCCGATCCACTCCGTTTGACCAAAAGCTCATGTTTTGCGGCGTTTCAGACTGTTTCGTTACTGCATGAAAGTCGATGCAAAGCTAGCCGAACTGGTGCCATTATCGCACAAGTTCAGTAAACAAAGTCGCGTCGGAATTTTCGCAACGAATGTGATGAGGACATCGCCACTAAAGATACATGTACACCTACACCTCTTGGTCCTATTACTCGCGCTCGTGCTCGTCGGCTTACCCATCAAGTGATGAGGACATCAACTACAACACGAGTACGTCTACGCCAGCAGCACCTTTTCCGGCGACACCAGATGCTCCTCCACCCCAGGCGCCACCTCCTTTTGGGCCAATCACTCGGGCCCGTGCAAGAGAACTAAACTTCGTCATGCTACTGAAGAACGAAGGCCCAGAAGAATAGATGCTGGCCCAACTGAGGCCTTTGCGTGGGCGCCTAGGGCTGACCACCACTAGGGGCTGCGCCCCCTTCCTGGCCGCCCTTTCCTAGGGTTGCGCCCCTCTCTTCCTCTATTTAGATAGAGTCATCATTATTTTCCAGACTTGAGTTTTGTTTTACATCTAGCTTTAGCTACTCTCGAACACGCGCAAATACGCGCTGTCCTCGTGAGATTCAGAACTCCACCTTCGAGTGATATTGTGATTGCTCGCATCTTTTTCTTGTTCGTTCTTCGATTGCGTGCAGGAAACGATCTTCGTGATCAGGCTGATCTTGCATCAACAAGGTCGGTAACCACAGGAAGTTGGTTCAGCGATTGCGTTGGCGCTTCGGGCTCGCTCGTCGTAGTCGGATCGTGAGGGTCATCTTCCACCAGATCGAAATTAACTCCACTCACCGAAAGATCGGGCACTCCGACTCTATCAAGTGGTATCAGCTTTCCAGGTTGATCGGTGAGTTTATCGAGTGTTTTTCTTTTGCCCTTCCTACAGTCCACCAAAACCAAAACAAAAATTTATTTTCAGGTTAGATCTTGTCCCAGCAACCTTTTTAGCCTCGCGCATTCTTTCAATACTTGCGTTGTTGAATTTGTGTGCTGTACACTTCAATTGTTGCTGGTTACTTGTGTTTTTGTTTTCTCATCGCCTTGTTCCTGTCTCTTCACACCTAGTGCGCCGCCCTTCCATCTTGCTGCTCGCCTTCCTTTTTGCCCCACGCACGCTGCAACCCTACCACACACGCCGCACCCTTCTTCCCTGATCGCGTCCTGGTCACACGTGCCGTAGCGCCGCCGGCCCTGTTTCGTCCTCCCGCACTCCCGTGTGAAAGGAAAGTCCAAAAAAAAAGGAAAGAAAGCAATCAAAAAAAAAAGGAAAGTCAAAAAAAAAAAGAGGAACGGGCAAGGAGTCCGGGCACAGGACGGCCGCACATTCCCCTTACACACGTCGGGACCGAATCAGACTCGATCGCCTTTCCCTCCACCCCACCTCCACAACGCGCCGTGACCGACTCGGTCACCTGCCCAAGTTTTTCCCCCCCCCCCCTTCCCCACGCCGTGCCAGTTTTTCACATCCGTATCTCTCTTTCTTGGTACCATATTCTGAGGTTCGCCTTACTCTAGAGAGAGAGAGAGAGAGAAAAAGTGTGTGTCGTAACTTGCTGTTTGAGATCCTTTGTGTTCATATTATCGGTTTTGAGGACTCTTGGCAAAAAAAAAAAACAGAAACGCAGAAACAAAACAGGGGGAAACCGAAAGGAGGTTACCTTCATTTGGGCGTTCTCCGCAGGACGCCCAGTTTCCTTGTTTTCTCTCTTGTTTTTTTTTCCTTTGCCCCCATACCCTTGCTCACCTTTTGCACTTTGTTTCCAGCAGCTTTGATTACGTGTTTGGCACTATAATTCAACCTTGCAATATTGTTTGATTGTGCTAACCCTTGAATTGAGTGCAGCCTACCCAGAACTCCACATAGTTCTACGACGAGCAGACTTTGTTTCTCCAGGCAATCGCTCCTCCAATCTTTCGCCGGTTCTACCTGTTGATTGCAGATCACCCCTGTGTGCTTGGTACGAACGGATAAGAACTTGATAACAGCACTACTGTGAGCGCCTTGTGAGCCGTTACACCCTTGTCGTCGTCGGCTTTGTTTTTGTGTTTGCGCTAACTATGGCAGGAGACGAAGGCACAGCGGATGAACAGCTGCAGGACATGCGGACACGAGTTGACGGCCTTGCTGCGGACATCAAGACGATGCATGAACGGCTTGACTCGACGATCACGTCATCGACCGAGAGGTTCGATCAGCTCGACCTCGCTCAAACGGCCGCTAGGACCACGCTCGACACCATTGTGGCACGGCTAGACGCATTGAACACAACGATCACGGAGTTGCAGCAGGATTATGGCGGTGACACGGAGCCGGATGAGGGAGCTCGTCGCGGTCGTGCCCGCCGTGTGGTACGCCATCAACATAATGACCCATTTGCTAAGATTAAATTTAAAATTCCATCTTTTACTGGCAAATATGATCCTGCTGCATATCTTGATTGGGAACTAGAGGTCGACCAGAAATTTTCATGCCATGACATTCCTGCTAGTTCTCAAGTTAAAGCTGCTATTAGTGAATTTACTGATTTTGCTTTAATTTGGTGGCGTGAATATAAGCAAAAACATCCCCCTCCCACCACTTGGACTCAATTAAAAGCTGCCATGCGACACAGATTTGTCCCTTCATATTATGCACGAGATTTGCTTGAAAAAATGCAGTGCTTTCGACAAGGTCAACAATCTGTTGAGGACTACTATCAGGAGCTACAAAAAGGTATGATTCGTTGTGGTTTGTTTGAGACAGACGACGCTGCTATGGCACGTTTTCGCGGTGGTTTGAACCGCGAAATTCAGGACATACTTGATTATAAGGAATATAATGATATGACCACATTGTTTGCATATGCTTGCAAAGCTGAACGTGAAGTGCAGGGTCGCCGCTCGAAGACATTTTCTAACTCTTTTGCAGGAAGAAGCCCGGCAACCAGCTCGGCACCTGCCCTGCATGCGCCATCCACGACCAGCACTACACCGCGCGAGAGGCCGGCCAAACCTGCAGCACCCCCGTCCACAGGCGCTGCTCCTTCCACAGGACGTACACGGGATATTCAGTGCCATCGTTGCAAAGGATTTGGGCACATGATTCGGGACTGCCCAAACAAGCGCACCTTGCTCATACGTGACAATGGTGAGTACTCGTCCGCTAGTGATTCCGAGGACACTCATCATACTATGCTTGCCACTGACCATGCAGCTAAGGCGGAGTTACATGTCAACCCGGGCGACGCCGATAGGTATGAAAGTCTTGTTGCGCAGCGTGTTCTTAGTACACAGGTCGTCCCGCCCGAGAAGAATCAGCGACACACTCTGTTCCATACAAAGGGCGTTGTGCAGGAGCGGTCGATTCGCATCATCATCGACAGCGGCAGCTGCAACAACTTGGCGAGTACCGTGCTGGTCGAGAAGTTGTCCTTACCCACTCGTAAGCATCCAAATCCATATCACATTCAGTGGCTTAATGATGGTGGCAAAATTAGAGTAACACGGTCCGTGCGTGTTCCTTTCTCCATGGGTGCTTATTCTGATTTTGTCGATTGTGATGTTATTCCCATGGAAGCATGCTCTTTGTTACTTGGTAGACCTTGGCAATATGATACTGATAGCTTGCATCATGGTCGTTCGAATCATTATTCTTTCATGTTTAAGGGTCAGAAAATAATTATACATCCAATGACACCTGAACAAATTGTTAAAGATGATCTTGCTCGAGCTGCTAGGAATGCTAAACAACTTGAACCATCACCATCGACTTCTAATTCTGAAATCAAGTTGAATGCTCCTGTTTTACTTGCTCAACGTGCTGATTTTGATGATCTCCGCGATGCTCACTTGCCCTGCTATGCACTTGTATGCTTTAGTATGCTCGTTTCACTTGATGATGCACCGTCTTTGGATATTCCTCCTGCGGTTGCTAACCTTTTGCAGGAGTACGCTGATGTCTTTCCCAAAGACTTGCCACCGGGTCTTCCCCCGCTCCGTGGAATTGAGCATCAGATCGATCTCATTCCCGGCGCACAGCTTCCGAACCGCGCACCATACCGTACAAATCCGGATGAGACGAAGGAGATCCAGCGCCAGGTGCAGGCGTTGCTTGACAAGGGTTACATTCGTGAGTCTCTTAGCCCTTGCTCAGTTCCTGTGTTACTTGTTCCAAAGAAAGATGGCTCATGGCGTATGTGTGTCGACTGTCGCGCTATTAATAACATCACCATTCGTTATCGATACCCTATACCACGCCTTGATGATATGCTAGATGAGCTTAGTGGCGCCATTCTTTTCACTAAAATTGATTTGAGTAGTGGTTACCATCAGATTCGAATGAAATTGGGTGATGAATGGAAAACGGCTTTTAAAACGAAATTTGGGTTATATGAATGGTTGGTTATGCCGTTTGGTTTGACTAATGCTCCCAGCACCTTTATGCGTTTGATGAATGAAGTTCTACGGCCCTTCATAGGATTGTTTGTTGTTGTCTATTTTGATGATATCCTTATTTACAGCAAGACTATGGAAGCGCATTTAGAACATTTGAGTGCTGTTTTTGATGCGTTGCGTGCAGCTCGCTTATTTGGTAACATGGAAAAATGCATCTTTTGCACGCAACGTGTTTCGTTTCTTGGCTATGTTGTGACTCCGCAGGGCATTGAGGTGGACAGCAGCAAGATTGATGCCATTCGGGAATGGCCTACACCGACGACGGTTACACAGATTCGGAGCTTTCTTGGACTTGCAGGATTCTACCGTCGGTTCGTCCGTGATTTCAGCTCCATTGCAGCCCCTTTGCACGAGCTTACAAAGAAAGGTGCGCCATTTGCTTGGGGCGACTCGCAGGAGGTAGCGTTCAACACTTTGAAAGATAAGTTAACACATGCTCCCCTCTTGCAATTGCCCGATTTTAATAAAGTGTTTGAGCTTGAATGTGATGCTAGCGGTATTGGGCTAGGTGCTGTTTTGTTACAAGAAGGAAAACCGGTTGCTTATTTTAGTGAGAAATTAAGCGGTGCTAGCCTGAGATATTCTACTTATGATAAGGAGCTTTATGCTTTAGTTCGCACTTTGCAAACATGGCAGCACTATCTTTGGCATCGCGAGTTTATCATCCATTCTGATCATGAGGCTTTGAAACATATTCGTACCCAAACAAATCTGAACCGTCGTCATGCTAATTGGGTAGAATTCATTGAGTCTTTCCCTTACATTATTAAACACAAGAATGGGAAGGAAAATGTCATTGCAGATGCTTTGTCTCGTCGATATACCATGCTGTCCCAGTTAGATTTTAAAATCTTTGGCTTGCAAACTGTGAAAGATCAATATGTTGATGATGCTGATTTTAAAGATATCTTAGCTCATTGTATGGACGGCAAACCATGGGGCAAATTTTACTTGCAGGATGGGTTCCTGTTTCGCGCTAACAAGCTGTGTGTTCCAGCAAGCTCGGTTCGTCTTTTGTTGTTACAGGAAGCACACGGAGGCGGTCTCATGGGACACTTTGGCGTCTACAAGACGCATGAGGTACTGGCCGCCCACTTCTTTTGGCCCCGGATGCGCCGTGATGTCGAGCGCCTTGTTGCCCGCTGCACTACTTGTCAGAAAGCTAAGTCACGACTGAACAACCATGGTTTGTATATACCTTTGCCTGTCCCTACTTCCCCTTGGCTTGATATTTCTATGGACTTTATTTTGGGATTGCCTAGAACTAAGAAGGGGAGGGATAGCATTTTTGTGGTTGTTGATAGATTCTCCAAAATGGCTCATTTTATACCATGTCATAAGACTGATGATGCTAGCAGTGTTGCTGAATTGTTCTTTCGCGAGATTATTCGTTTGCATGGTATTCCGAATACAATTGTCTCTGATCGTGATGCTAAGTTTCTCAGTCATTTTTGGAGATCACTTTGGAATAAAATGGGAACTAAATTGCTGTTTAGCACAACTTGTCACCCTCAGACTGATGGACAAACTGAGGTGGTTAATAGAACTTTGTCAACCATGCTTAGGGCTGTTTTAGACAAAAATTTGAAACGTTGGGAAGATTGCCTGCCTCATGTTGAGTTTGCTTATAATCATGCAACACATTCTTCTACAAAGATGTGCCCTTTTCAGATTGTTTATGGTTATATTCCTCGGGCGCCTATTGATTTGTTTTCGCTTGATGCTGCGGACGGCCCACACATAGATGCTGTTGCCCATGTTGAACACATGATTAATTTGCATGAACAGACTCAACAAAACATTGCTGCTGCTAATGCTAAATATCAGGTTGCTGGTAGTAAAGGTCGAAAACTTGTTACTTTTGAACCTGGTGATATGGTTTGGTTGCATTTGAGAAAGGATCGGTTTCCTACTTTACGCCGTTCTAAATTGATGCCTCGTGCTGCTGGTCCTTTTAAGGTGCTAACCAAGATTAATGATAATGCTTATGTCCTTGACCTGCCTGCGGAGCTTGGTGTTTCCACTAGTTTTAATGTTGCAGATTTGAAGCCATATGTGGGCGAGGATGAGGAGTTGCCGTCGAGGACGACTTCAGTTCTAGAAGGGGAGGATGATGAGGACATCAACTACAACACGAGTACGTCTACGCCAGCAGCACCTTTTCCGGCGACACCAGATGCTCCTCCACCCCAGGCGCCACCTCCTTTTGGGCCAATCACTCGGGCCCGTGCAAGAGAACTAAACTTCGTCATGCTACTGAAGAACGAAGGCCCAGAAGAATAGATGCTGGCCCAACTGAGGCCTTTGCGTGGGCGCCTAGGGCTGACCACCACTAGGGGCTGCGCCCCCTTCCTGGCCGCCCTTTCCTAGGGTTGCGCCCCTCTCTTCCTCTATTTAGATAGAGTCATCATTATTTTCCAGACTTGAGTTTTGTTTTACATCTAGCTTTAGCTACTCTCGAACACGCGCAAATACGCGCTGTCCTCGTGAGATTCAGAACTCCACCTTCGAGTGATATTGTGATTGCTCGCATCTTTTTCTTGTTCGTTCTTCGATTGCGTGCAGGAAACGATCTTCGTGATCAGGCTGATCTTGCATCAACAAGGTCGGTAACCACAGGAAGTTGGTTCAGCGATTGCGTTGGCGCTTCGGGCTCGCTCGTCGTAGTCGGATCGTGAGGGTCATCTTCCACCAGATCGAAATTAACTCCACTCACCGAAAGATCGGGCACTCCGACTCTATCATCAAGTAAGTTCACTCTTAAGCTCAGGTTCATCATATTTAGAGAATGGAGACACGTGCACTCTTGTTTTACTCAGGAACCATGGATTGGATCAAAAGGGAAGAGGTATCGCGCAGGCTGGATTCGGACTGCAGGACAGACACGACTTGTAACGGCCGCCACGACTTCATCCGGACTCCGTTTTGGTCAGTCAAGTACTTTCTGGAAAGCTTATCAAATCTACTTTCCAACGGATATGGAATCACCTCAATATCTATTCGGAATCAACCGCAATCCTAGATTTACTACAGAGTCCTTTTCAGCCACGGTGCTGCGTCACCCTAATTTGGCCCAACGGGCCGTGTATCAAGTAGAGTCCAAGACGGATGCGTCCTAGGGTTGGAACACGACCCCAGCACCCTTGTGGTCGTTCTCCCACTTCTTTATAACCTTTAGCCGCCGTCAAGAACACTCAGGTTTTGTTAGATGTAAGTTTAGCTTTTGCTACTTCCTTGTAGACGCGCGTGCTGATCCAGCCGCCCGTCCACTTGTTTTCGGAACCCCTCCATAATTGAGATTCGGTTTGAGACCTTCAATTACATCTCGTAATTTTCAGTACTTGTTCTAATTGTTCTTGCTAGTTCTTCGATTGCTTGCAGGACAAGTGCCCTAGTGGGCGGGTGTCGCGCTCCACAAGATCGCGGCAACCAAAGGAGGTGGTGTATCGGTTGCTAAGACGCAGCATCCTTGGAAAGCTGTAGTCGGGCCGTGAACATCGTCTCCTCTATCAATCGAGTTATTCCACGCCTCTGATCGAAAGATCAGGAACAAACCCTAACAGGTTCACATCAGAATGCACCCGATGCACTCCATTTGACCAAAAGCTCATGTTTTGGGGTGTTTCGGACTTTTTCATTACTGCACGAAAGTCGATGCAAAACTGGACGAACAGGTGCCATTAAGGCACAAGTTCGCTAAAGGAAGTTGCTTCGAAATTTTTCGCAACGAACGCACATGATCCACTCCATTTGATCACAAACTCATGTTTTGGGATGTATCGGACCATTTCGTTACTGCACGAAAGTTGATGCAAACTGGCCGAACTGGTGCCACGAATGCACAAGTTCGCTAAATAAGGTCGCGTCAGAATTTTTCGCAACGAACGCACCCGATCCACTCCATTGGACCCAAAACTCATGTTTTGGGGCGTTTCGGACCATTTCGATACTGCACGAAAGTCAATGCAAAACTAGCCGAACTGGTGCCATTATCGTACAAATTCGCTAAACAAAGTCGCGTCGGAATTTTTTGCAACGAACGCACCTGATCCACTCTATTGGACCCAAAACTCATGTTTTCGGGCGTTTCGGACCGTTTCGTTACTGCACGAAAGTCGATGCAAAACTGGCCGAACTAGTGCCATTATCGCACAAGTTCGATAAACGAGGTCGAGCCAGAATTTTTCGCAACAAACGCACCCAATCCACTCCACTGAACCCAAAACTCATGTTTTGCGGCGTTTTGGACCATTTTGATACTGCACGATAGTCGATGCAAAACTAACCGATCTGATGCCATTATCGCACAAGTTCGCTAAACAAAGTCGCGTCGGAATTTTTCGCAACGAACGCACCCGATCCACTCCATTTGACCAAAAACTCATGTTTTGGGGCGTTTCGGACAGTTTTGTTACTGCACGAAAGTCGATGCAAAACTGGGCGAACTGGTGGTATTGTCGCACAAGTTCGCTAAGCAAAGTTGCGTCGGCATTTTTCGCAACGAACACGCCCGATGCACTCCATTGGACCCAAAACTAATGTTTTGGGGCGTTTCGGACTATTTTGTTACTGCACGAAAGTCGATGCAAAACTTGTCGAATTGGTGCCATTATCGCACAAGTTCAGTAAATAAAGTCGCGTCGGAATTTTTCGTAACAAATGCACCCGATCCACTCCATTGGACCCAAGACTCAAGTTTTGGGGCGTTTCGGACCGTTTCGTTAATGCACGAAAGTCGATGCAAACTGGCCGAACTGGTGCCATGAACGCACAAGTTCGCTAAATAAGGTTGCGTCAGAATTTTTCGCAACGAATGCTCCCGAACCACTCGATTGGACCCAAGACTCAAGTTTCGGTGCGTTTCGGACCGTTTCTTTACTGCACGAAATTCGATGCAAAACTGGCCGAACTGGTGCCATTAACGCACAAGTTCGCTAAAGGAAGTTGCTTCAAAATTTTTCGCAACGAACGCACGTGATCCACTCCATTGGATCCAAAACTCATGTTTTGGGGCATTTCGGACCATTTCGATACTGCACGAAAGTAGATGCAAAACTAGCCGAACTGGTGCCATTATCGCACAAGTTCGCTGAACAAAGTCGCGTCGGAATTTTTTGCAACGAACGCATCCGCTCCACTCCATTGGACCCAAAACTCATGTTTTGGGGCGTTTCGGACCGTTTCGTTACTACACAAAAGTCGATGCAAAACTAGCCGAACTGGTGCCATTATCGCACAAGTTCTATAAACGAGGTCGCGCCAGAATTTTTCACAATGAACGCACCCGATCCACTCCATTGGACCCAAAACTCATGTTTTGGGGCGTTTCGGACCATTTCGATATTGCACGAAAGTCGATGCAAAACTAGCCGATGTGGTGCCATTATCGCACAAGTTCGCAAAACAAAGTCGCGTCGGAATTTTTCTCAACGAACGCACCCGATCCACTCCATTTCACCAAAAATTCATGTTTTGGGGCGTTTCGGACCATTTCGTTACTGCACGAAAGTCGATGCCAAACTGGCTGAACTGGTGCTATTATCGCAGAAGTTCGCTAAACAAAGTCGCGTCGGAATTTTTTGCAATGAACGCACCCGATCCACTCCATTTTCCCAAAAGCTCATGTTTTGGGGCGTCTCAGACCGTTTCGCTACTGCATGAAAGTCGATGCAAAACATGCCGAACTGGTGCTATTATCGCACAAGTTCGCTCAACAAAGTCGCGTCTGAATTTTTCACAACGAACGCACCCGATCCACTCCTTTGGACCAAAAACTAATGTTTTGGGGCGTTTCGGACCATTTTATTACAGCATGAAAGTCGATGCAAAACTTGCCGAAACTGTGCCATTATCGCACAAATTCAGTAAAAAAGTCGCGTCGGAATTTTTCGTAACGAACACACCTGATCCACTCCATTGGACCCAAGACTCAAGTTTTGGGGCGTTTCGGACCGTTTCGTTAATGCACGAAAGTCGATGCAAACTGGCCGAACTGTTGCCATGAATGCACAAGTTCACTAAACAAGGTCGCGGCAGAATTTTTGGCAACGAACGCACCCGATCCATTTCGATACTGCACGAAAGTCGATGCAAAACTAGCCGAACTGGTGCCATTGTCGTACATGTTCGCTAAACATAGTCGCGTTGGAATTTTTTGCAACAAACGCACCCGATCCACTCCATTTGGGTTACTGCATGAAAGTCGATGCAAAACTGGACGAACATATCCCATTAAGGCACAAGTTCGCTAAAGGAAGTTGCTTCGAAATTTTTCGCAACGAACGCACGTGATCCACTCCATTGGACCCAAAACTCATGTTTTGAAGTGTTTCGGACCGTCTCATTACTGCACGAAAGTCGATGCAAACTGGCCGAACTGGTGCCATGAACGCACAAGTTCGCTAAATAAGGTCGCGTCAGAATTTTTCGCAACGAACGCACCCGATTCACTCAATTGGACCCAAAACTCATGTTTTGGGGTGTTTCAGACCATTTCGATACTGCATGAAAGTCGATGCAAAACTAGCCGAACTGGTGCCATTATCGCATAAGTTCGCTAAACAAAGTCGTGTCGGAATTTTTCGCAACGAACGCAACCGATCCACTCCATTTGACCAAAAACTCATGTTTTGGGGCGTTTCGGACCGTTTCGTTACTGCACGAAACTCGATGCAAAACAGGCCGAACTGGTGCCATTCTCGCACAAGTTCGCTAAGCAAAGTCGCGTCGGAATTTTTCGCAACGAATGCACCCAAACCACTCCATTGGACCCAAGACTCATGTTTTGGGGCGTTTCGAACCGTTTCGTTACTGCACGAAAGTCGATGCAAAACTGGTCGAACTGGTGCCATTAACGCACAAGTTCGCTAAAGGAAGTCGCGTGGAATTTTTCGCAACGAACGCACGTGATCCGCTCCGTTTGACCAAAAGCTCATGTTTTGGGGCGTTTCGGACTCTTTCGTTACTGCATGAAAGTCGATGCAAAACTAGCCGAACTGGTGCCATTATCGCACAAGTTCGCTAAACAAAGTCGCGTCGGAATTTTTCGCAACGAACGCAACCGATCCACTCCAATTGACCAAAAACTCATGTTTTGGGCCGTTTCTGACCGTTTCGTTACTGCACGAAACTCGATGCAAAACTGGCCGAACTGGTGCCATTATCACACAAGTTCGCTAAGCAAAGTCGCGTCGGAATTTTTCGCAACGAGGGCTCCCGACCCACTCCATTGGACCCAAGTCTCAAGTTTCGGTGCGTTTCGGACCGTTTCATTACTGCACGAAATTCGATGCAAAACTCATGTTCGCTAAAGGAAGTTGGTTCAAAATTTTTCGCAACGAACGCACGTGATCCACTCCATTGGACCCAAAACTCATGTTTTGGGGCGTTTCGGACCATTTCGATACTACACGAAAGCCGATGCAAAACTAGCCGAACTGGCGCCATTATCGTACATGTTCGCTAAACATAGTCGCGTCGGAATTTTTCGCAACGAACGCACCCGATCCGCTCCATTTTACAAAAAGCTCATGTTTTAGGGCGTTTTGGACTGTCTCATTACTGCACAAAAGTCGATGCAAAACTGGACGAACATGTGCCATTAAGGCACAAGTTCGCTAAAGGAAGTTGCTTCGAAATTTTTCGCAACAAACGCATGTGATCCACTCCATTGGACCCAAAACTCATGTGGTGAAGCGTTTCGACCGTTTCGTTACTGCACGAAAGTCGATGCAAACTGGCTGAACTGGTGCCAAGAACGCGCAAGTTTGCTAAATAAGGTCGCGTCAGAATTTTTCTAACGAACGCACCCGATCAACAATATTGGACCCAAAACTCATGTTTTGGGGCGTTTCGGACCATTTCGATACTGCACGAAAGTCGATGCCAAACTAGCCGAACTGGTGCCATTATCGCACAAGTTCGCTAAACAAAGTCGCGTCGGAATTTTTTTGCAACAAACGCACCCGATCCACTCCATTGGACCCAAAACTCATGTTTTGGCGCGTTTCGGACTGTTTCGTGACTGCACGAAACTCGATGCAAAACTGGCTGAACTGGTGCCACTATCGGACAAATTCTATAAACGAGGTTGCGCCAGAATTTTTCACAACGAACGCACCCGATCCACTCCATTGGACCCAAAACTCATGTTTTGGGGCGTTTCGGACCATTTCGATACTGCACGAAAGTCGATGCAAAACTAGCCGATGTGGTGCCATTATCGCACAAGTTCGCCAAACAATGTCGCGTCGGAATTTTTCGCAACGAACGCACCCGATCCACTCCATTTGACCAAAAATTCATGTTTTGGGGCGTTTCGGACCGTTTCGTTACAGCACGAAAGTCGATGCAAAACTGGCTGAACTGGTGCTATTATCGCAGAAGTTCGCTAAACAAAGTCGCGTCGGAATTTTTTGCAACGAACGCACCCAATCCACTCCATTGGACCCAAAACTAATGTTTTGGGGCGTTTCGGACCATTTTCTTACTGGACGAAACTCGATGCAAAACTGACCGAACTGGTGCCATTATCGCACAAGTTCAGTAAATAAAGTCGCGTCGGAATTTTTCGCAACGAACGCACCCGATCCACTCCATTTGACCAAAAGCTCATGTTTTGGGGCGTTTCGGACTGTTTCACTACTGCTCGAAAGTCGATGCAAAACTGGACGAACAGGTGCCATTAAGGCACAAGTTCGCTAAAGGAAGTTGCTTCGAAATTTTTCGCAACGAACGCACATGATCCACTCCATTTGATCAAAAACTCATGTGTTGGGATGTTTTGGACCGTTTCGTTACTGCACGAATCTCGATGCAAAACTGGCCGAACTGGTGCCATTATCGCACAAGTTCGCTAAGCAAAGTCGCGTCGGAATTTTTCGCAACGAATGCAACCGATCCACTTCATTGGACCGAAAACTCATGTTTTGGGGCTTTTCGGACCGTTTCGTTACTGCACGAAAGTCGATGCAAATCTGGCTACACTGGTGCTATTATCGCAGAAGTTCGCTAAACAAAGTCGCATCGGAATTTTTTGCAACGAACGCACCAGATCCACTCCATTGGACCCAAAACTAATGTTTTGGGGTGTTTAGACCATTTTGTTACTGCACCAAAGTCGTTGCAAAACTTGCTGAACTGGTGCCATTATCGCACAAGCTCTGTAAACAAAGTCGCGTCGGAATTTTCCGGAACGAATGCACCCGATCCACTCCGTTGGACCCAAGACTCAAGTTTTGGGGCGTTTCGGACCGTTTCGTTAATGCACGAAAGTCGATGCAAACTGGCCGAACTGGTACCATTAACGCACAAGTTCGCTAAGCAAGGTCGCGTCAGAATTTTTCGCAACGAACGCACCCGATCCATTCCACTGGTGATAGAGTCGGAGTGCCCGATCTTTCGGTGAGTGAAGTTAATTTCGATCTGGTGGAAGATGACCCTCACGATCCGACTACGACGAGCGAGCCCGAAGCGCCAATGCAATCGCTGAACCAACTTCCTGTGGTTACCGACCTTGTTGATGCAAGATCAGCCTGATCACGAAGATCGTTTCCTGCACGCAATCAAAGAACGAACAAGAAAAAGATGCGAGCAATCACAATATCACTCGAAGGTGGAGTTCTGAATCTCACGAGGACAGCGTGTATTTGCGCGTGTTCGAGAGTAGCTAAAGCTAGATGTAAAACAAAACTCAAGTTTGGAAAACAATGATGACTCTATCTAAATAGAGGAAGAGAGGGGCGCAACCCTAGGAAAGGGCGGCCAGGAAGGGGGCGCAGCCCCTAGTGGTGGTCAGCCCTAGGCGCCCACGCAAAGGCCTCAGTTGGGCCGGCATCTATTCTTCTGGGCCTTCGTTCTTCAGTAGCATGACGAAGTTTAGTTCTCTTGCACGGGCCCGAGTGATTGGCCCAAAAGGAGGTGGCGCCTGGGGTGGAGGAGCATCTGGTGTCGCCGGAAAAGGTGCTGCTGGCGTAGACGTACTCGTGTTGTAGTTGATGTCCTCATCAACTGGACCCAAAACTTATGTTTTGGGGCGTTTTGGACCATTTCGATACTGCACGAAAGTCGATGCAAAACTAGCCGAACTGGTGGCATTATCGTACAAGTTCGCTAAACCAAGTCGCGTCGGAATTTTTCGCAACGAACGCACCCGATCCACTCCATTGGACCCAAGACTCATGTTTTGGGGCATTTTGGACCGTTTCGTTACTGCACGAAAGTCGATGCAAAACTGGCCGAACTGGTGCCATTACCGTACAAGTTCGATAAACGAGGTCGCGTCAGAATTTTTCGCAACGAACGCACCCGATCCACTCCATTGGACCCAAAACTCATGTTTTGAGGCGTTTCGGACCATTTCGATACTGCACGAAAGTCCATGCAAAACTAGCCGATCTGGTGCCATTATCGCACAAGTTCGCTAAATAAAGTCGCGTCGGAATTTTTCGCAACGAACGCACCCGATCCACTCCATTTGACCAAAAACTCATGTTTTGGGGCGTCTCGTACCATTTCGTTACTGCATGAAAGTCGATGCAAAACTGGCCGAACTAGTGCTATTATCGCACAAGTTCGCTCAACAAAGTCGCGTCCGAATTTTTCGCAACGAACGCACCCGATCCACTGCATTGGACCCAAAACTAATGTTCTGGGCCGTTTCGGACCATTTTGTTACAGCACGAAAGTCGATGCAAAACATGCCGAACTGGTGCCATTATCGCACAAGTTCAGTAAACAAAGTCGCGTCGGAATTTTTCGTAACGAACGCACCCGATCCACTCCATTGGACCCAAGACTCAAGTTTTGGGGCGTTTCGGACCGTTTCGTTAATGCACGAAAGTCGATGCAAACTGGCCGAACTGGTGCCATGAACGCACAAGTTCACTAAACAAGGTCGCGGCAGAATTTTTGGCAACGAACGCACCCGATCCGCTCCATTGGACCCAAAACTCATATTTTGCGGCGTTTCGGACCATTTCGATAATGCATGAAAGTCGATGGAAAACTAGCCGAACTGGTGCCATTGTCGTTCATGTTCGCTAAACATAGTCGCGTCGGAATTTTTCGCAACGAACGCCCCCGATCCACTCCATTTGACCAAAAGCTCATGTTTTGGGGCGTTTCGGACTTTTTCGTTACTGCACGAAAGTCGATGCAAAACTGGACGAACATATGCCATTAAGGTACAAGTTCGCTAAAGGAAGTTGCTTCGAAATTTTTCGCAACGAACGCACGTGATCCACTCCATTGGACCCAAAACTCATATTTTGGAGCGTTTCGGACCGTTTTTTTTACTGCACGTAAGTCGATGCAAACTGGCCGAACTGGTGCCATGAACGCACAAATTCGCTAAACAAGGTCGCATCAGAATTTTTCGCAACGAACGCAGCCGATCCACTCCATTGGACCCAAAACTCATGTTTTGGGACGTTTTGGACCATTTCAATAGTGCAGAAAGTCGATGCAAAACTAGCCGAACTGGTGCCATTATCGCACAAGTTCGCTAAACAAAGTCGCGTCGGAATTTTTCACAACGAACGCACCTGATCCACTCCATTTGACCAAAAACTCATGTTTTGGGGCGTTTCGGACTTTTTCGTTACTGCACGAAAGTCGATGCAAAACTGGACGAACATATGCCATTAAGGCACAAGTTCGCTAAGGGAAGTTGCTTCGAAATTTTTCGCAACGAACGCACGTGATCCACTCCATTGGACCCAAAACTCATGTTTTGAAGCGTTTTGGACCGTTTCATTACTGCACGAAAGTCGATGCAAACTGACCGAACTGGTGCCATGAACGCACAAGTTCGCCAAATAAGGTCGCGTCAGAATTTTTCGCAACGAACGAACCCGATCCACTCCATTGGACCCAAAACTCATGTTTTGGGGTGTTTTAGACCATTTCGATACTGCATGAAAGTCGATGCAAAACTAGCCGAACTTGTGCCATTATCGCACAAGTTCGCTAAACAAAGTCGTGTCGGAATTTTTCGCAACGAACGCAACCGATCCACTCCATTTGACCAAAAACTCATGTTTTGGGGTGTTTCGGACCGTTTCGTTACTGCACGAAACTCGATGCAAAAGTGGCCGAACTGGTGCCATTCTCGCACAAGTTCGCTAAGCAAAGTCGCGTCGGAATTTTTCGCAACAAATGCACCCGAACCACTCCATTGGACCCAAGACTCAAGTTTTGGGGCGTTTCGGACCGTTTCGTTACTGCACGAAAGTCGATGCAAAACTGGCCGAACTGGTGCCATTATCGCACAAGTTCAGTAAACAAAGTCGCGTGGAAGTTTTCGCAACGAACGCACCCGATCCGCTCCGTTTGACCAAAAGCTCATGTTTTGGGGCGTTTTGGACTGTTTCGTTACTGCATGAAAGCCGATGCAAAACTAGCCGAACAGGTGCCATTATCGCACAAGTTCGCTAAACAAAGTCGCGTCGGAATTTTCCTCAACGAACGCAACCGATCCACTCCAATTGACCAAAAACTCATGTTTTGTGCCGTTTCTGACCTTTTCATTACTGCACGAAACTCGATGCAAAACTGGCCGAACTGGTGCCATTATCGCACAAGTTCGCTAAGCAAAGTCGCGTTGGAATTTTTCGCAACGAATGCGCCCGAACCACTCCATTGGACCCAAGACTCAAGTTTTGGTGTGTTTCGGACCGTTTTGTTACTGCATGAAATTCGATGCAAAACTGGCCGAACTGGTGCCATTAACGCCCAAGTTCGCTAAAGGAAGTTGCTGCAAAATTTTTCGCAACGAACGCACGTGATCCACTCCATTGGACCCAAAACTCATGTTTTGAAGCGATTCGACCGTTTCGTTACTGCACGAAAGTCGATGCAAACTGGCCGAACTGGTGCCATGAACGCGCAAGTTCGCTAAATAAGGTCGCGTCAGAATTTTTCGCAACGAACGCACCCGATCAACTCTATTGGACCCAAAACTCATGTTTTGGGACGTTTCGGACCATTTCGATACTGCACGAAGGTCGATGCAAAACTAGCCGAACTGGTGCCATTATCACACAAGTTCGCTAAACAAAGTCGCGTCGGACCCAAAACTCATGTTTTGGGGCGTTTCAGACCGTTTCGTTACCGCACGAAAGTCGATGCAAAACTGGCCGAACTGGTGCCATTATCACACAAGTTCTATAAACGAGGTCGCGCTAGAATTTTTCACAACGAACGCACCCGATCCACTCCATTGGACCCAAAACTCATGTTTTGGGGCATTTCGGACCATTTCGATACTGCACGAAAGTCGATGCAAAACTAGCCGATGTGGTGCCATTATCGCACAAGTTCGGCAAACAAAGTCGCGTCGGAATTTTTCGCAACGAACGCACCCGTTCCACTCCATTTGACCAAAAACTCATGTTTTGGGGCATTTCAGACCGTTTCGTTACTGCATGAAAGTCGATGCAAAACTGGCTGAACTGGTGCTATTATCGCAGAAGTTCGCTAAACAAAGTCGCGTCGGAATTTTTTGCAACGAACGCACCCGATCCACTCCATTGGACCCAAAACTAATGTTTTGGGGCATTTCGGACCATTTTCTTACTGCACGAAACTCGATGCAAAACTGGCCGAACTGGTGCCATTATCGCACAAGTTCAGTAAACAAAGTCGCGTCGGAATTTGATGAGGACATCAACTACAACATGAGTACGTCTACGCCAGCAGCACCTTTTCCAGCGACACCAGATGCTCCTCCACCCCAGGCGCCACCTCCTTCTGGGCCAATCACTCGGGCCCGTGCAAGAGAACTGAACTTCGTCATGCTACTGCGAAGGCCCAGAAGAATAGATGCTGGCCCAACAGAGGCCCTTGCGTGGGCGCCTAGGGCTGACCACCACTAGGGGCTGCGCCGCCTCCCTGGCCGCCCCTTTCCTAGGGTTGCGCCCCTCTCTTCCTCTATTTAGATAGAGGCATCATTGCTTTCCAGACTTGAGTTTTGTTTTCCATCTAGCTTTAGCTACTCTCGAACACGCGCAAATACGCGCTATCCTCGTGAGATTCAGAACTCCACCTTCGAGTGATATTGTGATTGCTCGCATCTTTTTCTTGTTCGTTCTTCGATTGCGTGCAGGAAACGATCTTCGTGATGAGGACATCGCCACTAACGATACATCCACACCTACACCAGTATCTACTTCAACAACACCTCTTGGTCCTATTACTCGCGCTCGTGCTCGTCGGCTTACCCATCAAGTAAGTTCACTCTTAAGTTCAGGTTTATCATATTTAGAGAATGGAGACACGTGCACTCTTGTTTTACTCAGGAACAATGGATTGGATCAAAAGGGAAGAGGCATCGCGCAGGCTGGATTCGGACTGCAGAACAGACATGATTTGTGACGGCCTCCACGACTTCATTCGGACTCCGTTTTGGTCGGTCAAGTACTTCCTGGAAAGCTTATCAAATCTACTTTCCAACGGATCCGGAATCACCTTAATATCTATTCGGAGTCAACCCCAATCCTAGATTTACTACATAGTCCTTTTCAGCCACGGTGCTGCGCCACCCTAATTTGGCCCAACGGGCCGTGTATCAAGTTGAGTCCAAGACGGATGCGCCCTTGTGGTCGTTCTTCCACTTCTTTAGAAGTTTTGGGTCTTTTCGGACCGTTTCGTTACTTCACGAAAGTCAATGCAAAACTGGCCGAACTGGTGCCATTATCCCACAAGTTCAATAAACAAAGTCGCGTCGGAATTTTTTGCAACGAACGCACCCGATCCACTCCATTTGACCAAAAACTCATGTTTTGGGGCGTTTCGGACCGTTTCGTTACTGCACGAAAGTCGATGCAAACGGGCCGAACTAGTGCCATGAACGCACAAGTTCGCTAGACAAGATCGCGTCAGAATTTTTTGCAACGAACGCACCCGATCCACTCCATTGGACCCAAAAGTCATGTTTTGGGGCGTTTCGGATCATTTCGATACTGCACGAAAGTCGATGCAAAACAACACGAACTGGTGACATTATCGCACAAGTTCGCTAAACAAAGTCGCGTCGGAATTTTTTCGCAACGAACGACCCCATCCAATCCATTTGACCACAAACTCATGTTTTGTGGCGTTTCGGACCATTTTGTTACTGCATGAAAGTCGATGCAAAACTGGCCGAACTGGTGCTATTATCGCACAAGTTCAGTAAACAAAGTCGCGTCGGAATTTTTCGCAACGAACGCACCCAATCCACTCCATTTGACCCAAAACTCATTTCGGACCGTTTCATTACTGTACGAAAGTCGATGCAAAACTGGCCGAACAGATGCCATTAACGCACAAGTTCGTTAAAGGAAGTTGGTTCGAAATTTTTCGCAACGAAGGCATGTGATCCACTCCATTGGACCCAAAACTCATGTTTTGGAGTGTTTCAGACCGTTTCGTTACTGCACGAATGTCAATGCAAACTGGCCAAACTGGTACCATTAACGCAAAGTTCGCTAAACAAGGTCGCGTCAGAATTTGTCGCAACGGATGCACCCAATCCATTCCATTGGACACAAAACTCATGTTTTGGGGTGTTTCGGACCATTTCGATACTGTATTAAAGTCGACGCAAAACCAGACGAACTGGTGCCATTATCGCACAAGTTCGCTAAACAAAGTCGCGTCGGAATTTTTAGGAACGAACGCACCCGATCCACTCAATTGCACCCAAAACTCATGTTTTGGGGTGTTTCGGACCGTTTCGTTACTGCATGAAAGTCGATACAAAACTGGGCGAACTCGTGCCATTATCGCACAAGTTCAGTAAACAAAGTCGCGTCGGAAATATTCGCAACGAACGCACCCGATCCACTCCATTGGACCCAAGACTGAAGTTTTGGGGCCTTTCGGACCGTTTCGTTACTTCACGAAAGTCGATGCAAAATTGGCCGAACTGGTGCTATTATCCCACAAGTTCAATAAACAAAGTCGCGTCGTAATTTTTTGCAACGAATGCACCCGATCCACTCCATTTGACCAAAAACTCATGTTTTGGGGCGTTTCGGACCGTTTCGTTACTGCACGAAAGTTGATGCAAAATTGGATGAACAGGTGCCATTAAGGCACAAGTTCACTAAAGGAAGTTGCTTCGACATTTTTCGTAACAAATGCACGCGATCTACTCCATTGGACCCAAAACTCATGGTTTGGAGCGTTCCGGACTTTTTCATTGGTCCACGAAAGTTGATGTAAAAGTGGCAGAACTAGCGCCTTTAACGCGCAAGTTCGCTAAATGAAGTTGTGTCGAAATATTTTGCAACGAACGCACCTGATCCACTCCATTTGACCCAAAACCCATGTTTTTGGGCGTGTCAGACCGTTTCGTTACTGCACGGAAGTCGATGCAAAACTGGCCGAACTGGTGTCATTATCGCACAAGTTTGCTAAAGGAAGTCGCGTCAGAATTTTTCGCAACGAACGGACCCGATCCACTCCATTTGACCAAAAGCTCATATTTTGGGGTGTTTCGGACCGTTTTGTTACTGCACGAAAGTCGATGCAAAACTGGCCGAACTAGTGCCATTAAGGCACAAGTTCGCTAAAGGAAGTTGCTTCGAAATTTTTCGCAACGAACGCACGTGATCCACTCCATTGAACCCAAAACTCAGGTTTTGGAGCGTTTCGGACCGTTTCGTTACTGCATGAAAGTCGATGCAAACGGGCCGAACTAGTGCCATGAACGCACAAGTTCGCTAGACCAGGTCACGGCAGAATTTTTCGCAACGAACGCACCCGATCCACTCCATTGGACCCAAAAGTCATGTTTTGGGGCGTTTCGGACCATTTTGATACTGCACGAAAGTCGATGCAAAACGTGACGAACTGGTGCCATTATCGCACAAGTTAAGTAAACAAAGTCGCGTTGGAATTTTTCGCAACGAATGCACCCGATCCACTCCATTTGACCCAAAACTCATGTTTTGGGTCATTTCGGACCGTTTCATTACTGTAGGAAAGTTGATGCAAAACTGGCCGAACAGGTGCCATTAACGCACAAGTTCACTAAAGGAAGTTGGTTCGAAATTTTTCGCAACGAAGGCATGTGATCCACTCCATTGGACCCAAAACTCATGTTTTGGATTGTTTCGAACCGTTTCGTTACTGCACGAATGTCAATGCAAACTGGCCAAACTGGTAGCATTAACGCAAAGTTCGCTAAACAAGATCGCGTCAGAATTTTTCGCAACGGACGCACCCAATCCATTCCATTGAACCCAAAACTCATGTTTTGGGGTGTTTCGGACCATTTCGATACTGCATTAAAGTCGATGCAAAACTAGCCGAACTGGTGCCATTATCGCACAAGTTCGCTAAACAAAGTCGCATCGGAATTTTTCGCAACGAACGCACCCGATCCACTCACTTGCACCCAAAACTCATGTTTTGGGGCGTTTCGTACCGTTTCGTTACTGCATGAAAGTCGATGCAAAGCTGGCCGAACTGGTGCCCTTATCGCACAAGTTCACTAAACCAAGTCGCGTCGGAATTTTTCTCAACGAACGCACCCGATCCACTCCATTGGACCCAAAACTCATGTTTTGGGGCATTTCGGACCGCTTTGTTACTGCACGAAAGTCGATGCAAAACTGGCCGAACTGGTGCCATTATCGCACAAGTTCAGTAGACAAAGTCGCGTCGGAATTTTTCGCAACGAACTCACCCGATCCACTCCATTTGATCAAAAACTCATGTTTTGGGTCGTTTTGGACCATTTCGTTACTACACGAAAGTCGATGCAAAACTGGACGAACAGGTGCCATTAGGGCACAAGTTCGCTAAAGGAAGTTGCTTCGAAATTTTTCGCAACAAACGCACGTGATCCACTCCATTGAACCCGAAACTCAGGTTTTGGAGTGTTTCGGACCGTTTCGTTACTGCACGAAAGTCGATGCAAACTGGCCGAACTGGTGCAATGAACGCACTAGTTCGCTAAACAAGGTCGCGTCAGAATTTTTCGCAACGAACGCACTCGATCCATTCCATTGAACCCAAAACTCATGTTTTGGAGCGTTTCGGACCAATTTGACACTGCACGAAAGACGATGCAAAACTAGCCGAACTGGTGCCATTATCGCACAAGTTTGCTAAACAAAGTCGCGTCGGAATTTTTCGCAACGAACGCACCCGATCCACTCCATCGGACCCAAAACTCATGTTTTGGGGCGTTTCGGAACGTTTCGTTACTGCACGAAAGTCGATGCAAAACTGGCCGAACTTGTGCCATTATCGCACAAGTTCAGTAAACAAAGTCGCGTCGGAATTTTTCGCAACGAACGCACCCGATCCACTCTATTTGATCAAAAACTCATGTTTTGGGGCGTTTCGGACCGTTTTGTTACTGCACGAAAGTCGATGCAAAACTGGAGGAACAGGTGCCATTAAGGCACAAGTTCGCTAAAGGAAGTTGCTTCGAAATTTTTCGTAACGAACGCACGTGATCCACTCCATTGGACCCAAAACTCATGTTTTGGAGCGTTTCGGACCTTTTTTTACTGCACGTAAGTCGATGCAAACTGGCCGAACTGGTGCCATGAACGCACAAATTCGCTAAACAAGGTCGCATCAGAATTTTTCGCAACGAACGCAGCCGATCCACTCCATTGGACCCAAAACTCATGTTTTGGGACGTTTTGGACCATTTCAATAGTGCAGAATGTCGATGCAAAACTAGCCGAACTGGTGCCATTATCGCACAAGTTCGCTAAACAAAGTCGCGTCGGAATTTTTCACAACGAACGCACCTGATCCACTCCATTTGACCAAAAACTCATGTTTTGGAGCGTTTCGGACTGTTTCGTTACTGCACGAAACTCGATGCAAAACTGGCCGAACTGGTGTCTTTATCGCACAAGTTTGCTAAGCAAAGTCGCGTCGGAATTTTTCACAACGAATGCACCCGAACCACTCCAGTGGACCAAGAACTCAAGTTTTGGGGCGTTTTGGACCGTTTCTTTACTGCACGAAAGTAGATGCAAAACTGGCCGAACGGGTGCTATTATCGCACAAGTTCGCTAAACAAAGTCGCGTCAGAATTTTTCGCAACGAATGCACGTGATCCACTCCATTGGACCCAAAAAACATTTTTGAAGCGTTTCGTATCGTTTCGTTACTGCTCGAAAGTCGATGCAAACTGGCCGAACTAGTGCCATTAACGCACAAGTTCGCTAAAAAAGGTCGCATCAGAATTTTTCGCAACGAACGCACCCGATCCATTCCATTGGACCCAAAACTCATGTTTTGGGGTGTTTCGGACCATTTCGATACTGCACGAAAGTCGATGAAAAACTAGCCGAACTGGTGCCATTATCGTACAAGTTCGCTAAACTAAGTCGCGTCGGAATTTTTCGCAACGGACGCACCCAATCCACTCCATTGGACCCAAAACTCATGTTTTGGGGCGTTTCGGACCGTTTCGTGACTGCACGAAAGTCGTTGCAAAACTGGCCAAACTGGTGCCATTATCGCACAAGTTCAGTAAACAAAGTCGCGTCGGAATATTTCGCAACGAACGCACCCGATCCACTCCATTTGACCCAAAACTCATGTTTTGGGGCATTTCGGACCATTTCGTCACTGTACAAAATTCGATGCAAAACTGGCTGAACAGGTCCCATTAACGCACAAGTTCGCTAAAGGAAGTTGCTTCGAAATTTTTTGCAACGAACGCACATGATCCACTCCGTGGGACCCAAAACTCATGTTTTGGAGCGTTTCGGACCGTTTCGTTACTGCACGAAAGTCGATGTAAACTGGCCGAACTGGTGCCATTAACGCACAAGTTCGCTAAACAAGGTCGCGTCAGAATTTTTCGCAACGAACGCACCCGATCCACTCCATTAGACCCAAACCTCATGTTTTCGGACATTTCAGACCATTTCGATACTGCACGAAAGTCGATGCAAAACTAGCCGAACTGGTGCCATTATCTCATAAGTTCGCTAAATAATGTCACGTCGGAATTTTTCGCAACGAACGCACCCAATCCACTCCATTGCACCCAAAACTCATGTTTTGGGGCGTTTTGGACCGTTTCATTACTGCATGAAACTCGATGCAAACTGGCCGAACTGGTGCCATGAACGCACAAGTTCGCTTACCAAGGTCGCGTCAGAATTTTTCGCAACGAACGCACCCGATCCATTCCATTGGACCCAAACCTCATGTTTTGGGGCATTTCAGAACATTTCGATACTGCACAAAAGTCGATGCAAAACTAGCCGAACTGGTGCCCTTATCGCACAAGTTCGCAAAAAAAAGTCGCGTCAGAATTTTTCGCAATGAACGCACCCGATCCACTCCATTTGACCAAAAACTCATGTTTTGGGGCGTTTCGGACCGTTTCGTTACTGCGCGAAAGTCGATGCAACACCGGCCGAACTGGTGCCATTATCGCACAAGTTCGCTAAACAAAGTCGCGTCGGAATTTTTCGCAACGAACGCACCCGATCCACTCCATTGGACCCAAAACTAAAGTTTTGGGGCGTTTTGGACCATTTTGTTACTGCACGAAAGTCGATGCAAATACTCATGCACTCCATTTGATCAAATACTCATGTTTTGGGACCTTTCGGACCGTTTCGTTACTGCAGGAAAGTCGATGCAATCTGGCCGAACTGGTGCCATGAACGCACAAGTTCGCTAAACAAGGTCGCGTCGGAATTTTTCGCATCGAACGCACCCGATCCACTCCATTTGACCAAAAACTCATGTTTTGGGGCGTTTTGGACCGTTTCGATACGGCACGAAACTCGATGCAAAATTGGCCGAACTGGTGCCATTATCGCAAAAGTTCGCTAAGCAAAGTCGCGTCGGAATTTTTTGTAACGAATGCACCCAAACCAATCCATAGGACCCAAGACTCGAGTTTTGGGGCGTTTCGGACCGTTTTGTTACTGTACAAAATTCGATGCAAAACTGGCCGAACAGGTCCCATTAACGCACAAGTTCGCTAAAGGAAGTTGCTTCGAAATTTTTCGCAACGAACGCACGTGATCCACTCCATTGGACCCAAAACTCATGTTTTGGAGCGTTTCGGACCGTTTCGTTACTCCTCGAAAGTCGATGCAAACTGGCCGAACTGGTGCCATTAACGCACAAGTTCGCTAAACATGGTCGCGTCAGAATTTTTCGCAACGAACGCACTCGATCCATTCCATTGGACCCAAAACTCATGTTTTGGGGCGTTTCGGACCATTTCGATACAGCACGAAAGTCGTTGCAAAACTAGCCGAACTGGTGCCATTATCGCGCAAGTTCGCTAAACAAAGTCGCGTCAGAATTTTTCGCAACGAATGCACCCTAACCACTCCATTGGACCCAAGACTCAAGTTTTGGGGACTTTCGGACAATTTTGTTACTGCACGAAAGTCGATGCAAACTGGCCCAACTGGTGCCATGAATCCACAAGTTCGCTAAACAAGGTCGCGTCAGAATTTTTTACAATGAACGCACCCGATCCACTCCATTAGACCCAAAACTCATGTTTTGGCGCGTTTCGGACCATTTCGATACTGCACGAAAGTCGACGCAAAACTGTCGAACTAGTGCCATTATCACACAAGTTCGCTAAACAAAGTTGCGTCGGAATTTTTCGCAACGAACGCACCCATTCCACTCCATTTGACCAAAAACGCATGTTTTGGGGCGTTTCGGACCGTTTCGTTACTGCACGAAACTCGATACGAAACTGGCCAAACTAGTGCCATTATTGCACAAGTTCGCTAAGCAAAGTCGCATCGGAATTTTTGCAACGAATGCACCCGAACCACTCCACTGGACCCAAGATAAAAGTTTTAGGGCGTTTCGGACCGTTTCGTTACTTCACGAAAGTCGATGCAAAACTGGCCGAACTGGTGCCATTATTGCACAAGTTCGGTAAAGAAAGTCGCGTCGGAATTTTTCGCAACGAACGCATCCGATCCACTCCATTTGACCCAAAACTCATGTTTTGGGGCATTTCGAACCGTTTTGTTACTGCACGAAAGTCGATGCAAAACTGGCCGAACAGGTGCCATTAACGCACAAGTTCGCTAAAGGAAGTTGCTTCAAAATTTTTCGCAACAAACGCACGTGATCCACTCCATTTGCTCCAAAACTCATGTTTTGGAGCGTTTCAGACCGTTTCGTTACTGCACGAAAGTCGATGCAAACTGGCCGAACTGGTGCCATTAACGCACAAGTTCGCTGAACAAGGTCGCGTCAGAATTTTTCGCAACGAACGCACATGATCCATTCCTTTGGACCCAATACTCATGTTTTGGGGCATTTTCGACCGTTTCGTTACTGCACGAAACTTGATGCAAAACTGGCCGAACTGGTGCCATTATCGCACAAGTTCGCTAAGCAAAGTCGCGTCGGAATTTTTCATCACGAATGCGCCCAAACCACTCCATTGGATCCAAGACTCGAGTTTTGGGGCGTTTCGGACCGTTTCGTTACTGTATGAAAGTCGATGCAAAACTGGCCGAACAGGTGCCATTAACGCACAAGTTCGCTAAAGGAAGTTGCTTCGAAATTTTTCGCAACGAACGCACGTGATCCACTCCATTGGACCCAAAACTCATGGTTTGGCGCGTTTCGGACCGTTTCGTTACTGCTTGAAAGTCGATGCAAATTGGCGGAACTGGTGCCATTAACGCCCAAGTTCGCTAAACAAGGTCGCGTCAGAATTTTTCGCAATGAACGCACCCGATCCATTCCATTGGACCCAAAACTCATGTTTTGGTGCGTTTCGGACCCTTTTGATACTGCACGAAAGTTGATGCAAAACTAGCCGAATTGGTGCCATTATCGTACAAGTTCGCTAAACAGGGTCGCTTTAGAATTTTTCGCAACGAACGCACCCGATCCATTCCATTGGACCCAAAACTCATGTTTTGTGGTGTTTCGGACCATTTCGATACTGCATGAAAGTCGATGCAGAACTAGCCGAACTGGTGTCATTATCGCACAAGTTTGCTAAACAAACTTGCGTCAGAATTTTTTGCAACGAACACACCCGATCCACTCCATTTGACCAAAAACTCATGTTTTTGGGCGTTTCGGACCGTTTCGTTACTGCACGAAAGTCGATGCAAAACTGGCTGAACTGGTGCCATTATCGCACAAGTTCGCTAGGCAAAGTCGCGTCGGAATTTTTCGCAACGAATGCACCCGAACCACTCAATTGTACACAAGACTCTAGTTTTGGGGCGTTTCGGACTGTTTCGTTACTGCACGAAAGTCGATGCAAAACTGGCCGAACTGGTGCTATTATCGCATAAGTTCAGTAAACAAAGTCGCGTCGGAATTTTTCGCAACGAACGCACTGGATCCACTCCATTGGACCCAAGACTCAAGTTTTGGTCCGTTTTGGACCGTTTCATTACTGCACGAAAGTCGATGCAAAACTGGCCAAATTGGTGCCATTATTGCACAAGTTCAGTAAACAAAGTCGCGTCAGAATTTTTCGCAATGAACGCACCGGATCCACCCCATTTGACCCAAAACTCATGTTTTGGGGCATTTCAGGACGTTTCGTTACTGTACGAAAGTCGATGCAAAACTGGCCGAACAGGTGCCATTAACGCCCAAGTGCGCTAAAGGAAGTTGCTTCGAAATTTTTCGAAACGACTCATGTTTTGGGGCGTTTCGAACCACTCCATTGGACCCAAAACTCATGTTTTGCAGCGAACTGGCCGAACTGGTACCCATTAACTCACAAGTTCGCTAAACAAGGTCGCGTAAGAATTTTTCACAACGAACGCTCCCGGTCCACTCCGTTGGACCCAAATCTCATGTTTTGGGGCGTTTCGGACCATTTCGATACTGCACGAAAGTCGATGCAAAACTAACCGAACTGGTGCCATTATCGCACATGTTCGCTAAAGAAAGTCGCGTCGGAATTTTTCGCAACGAACGCACCCGATCCACTCCATTGGACCCAAAACTCATGTTTTGGGGCGTTTCGGACCATTTTGTTACTGCACGAAAGTCCATGCAAAACTGGACGAACTGGTGCCATTCTCGCACAAGTTCAGTAAAAAAAGTCGCGTCGGATTTTTTCGGAACGAACGCACCTGATCCCCTCCATTTGACCAAAAGCTCATGTTTTGGGGCGTTTCGGACTGTTTCATCACTGCATGAAAGTCGATGCAAAACTGGACGAACATGTGCCATTAAGGCACAAGTTCGCTAAAGGAAGTTGCTTAGAAATTTTTCGTGACGAACGCACGTGATCCACTCCATTGGACCCAAAACTCATGTTTTGAAGCGTTTCGGACCGTTTTCGTTGCTGCACAAAAGTCGATTCAAACTGGCCGAACTGGTGCCATAAACGCACAAGTCCTCTAAACAAGATCGCGTCAGAATTTTTCGCAACGAACGGACCCGATCCACTCCATTGGATTCAAAACTCATGTTTTGGGGCGTTTCGAAACCATTTCGATATTGCATGAAAGTCGATGCAAAGCTAGCCGAACTGGTGACATTATCGCACAAGTTCACTAAACAAAGTCGCGTCGGAATTTTTCGCAACGAACGCACCCGATCCAACCGATCCACTCCATTTGACCAAAAACTCATGTTTTGGGGTGTTTCGGACCGTTTCGTTACTGCACGAAACTCGATGCAAAACTGGCCGAACTGGTGCCATTATCACACAAGTTCGCTAAGCAAAGTCGCGTCCGAATTTTTCGTAACGAATGCACCCAAACCACTCCATTGGACCCAAGACTCGAGTTTTGTGGCATTTCGGACCGTTTCGTTACTATATGAAAGTCGATGCAAAACTGGCCGAACAGGTGCCATTAACGCACAAGTTCGCTAAAGGAAGTTGCTTTGAAATTTTTCGCAACGAACGCACGTGATCCACTCCATTGCACCCAAAACACATTTTAGGAGCGTTTCGTACCGTTTCGTTACTGCTCGAAAGTCGATGCAAACTGGCCGAACTGGTGCCATTAACGCACAAGTTCGCTAAAGGAAGTTGCTTCGAAATTTTTCGCAACGAACGCACGTGATCCACTCCATTGGACCCAAAACTCATGTTTTGGAGCGTTTCGGACCGTTTCGTTACTCCTCGAAAGTCGATGCAAACTGGCCGAACTGGTGCCATTAACGCATAAGTTCGCTAAACATGGTCGCGTCAGAATTTTTCGCAACGAACGCACCCGATCCATTCCATTGGACCCAAAACTCATGTTTTGGGGCGTTTCGGACCATTTCGATACAGCACGAAAGTCGTTGCAAAACTAGCCGAACTGGTGCCATTATCGCGCAAGTTCGCTAAACAAAGTCGCGTCAGAATTTTTCGCAACGAATGCACCCTAACCACTCCATTGGACCCAAGACTAAAGTTTTGGGGCCTTTCGGACAATTTTGTTACTGCACGAAAGTCGATGCAAACTGGCCCAACTGGTGCCATTAATAAACAAGTTCGCTAAACAAGGTCGCGTCAGAATTTTTTACAACGAACGCACCCGATCCACTCCATTAGACCCAAAACTCATGTTTTGGCGCGTTTCGGACCATTTCGATACTGCACGAAAGTCGACGCAAAACTGTCGAACTAGTGCCATTATCACACAAGTTCGCTAAACAAAGTTGCGTCGGAATTTTTCGCAACGAACGCACCCATTCCACTCCATTTGACCAAAAACGCATGTTTTGGGGCGTTTCGGACCGTTTCGTTACTGCACGAAACTCGATACGAAACTGGCCAAACTAGTGCCATTATTGCACAAGTTCGCTAAGCAAAGTCGCATCGGAATTTTTGCAACGAATGCACTCGAACCACTCCACTGGACCCAAGATAAAAGTTTTAGGGCGTTTCGGACCGTTTCGTTACTTCACGAAAGTCGATGCAAAACTGGCCGAACTGGTGCCATTATTGCACAAATTCGGTAAAGAAAGTCGCGTCGGAATTTTTCGCAACGAACGCATCCGATCCACTCCATTTGACCCAAAACTCATGTTTTGGGGTATTTCGAACCGTTTTGTTATTGCACGAAAGTCGATGCAAAACTGGCCGAACAGGTGCCATTAACGCACAAGTTTGCTAAAGGAAGTTGCTTCAAAATTTTTCGCAACAAACGCACGTGATCCACTCCATTTGCTCCAAAACTCATGTTTTGGAGCGTTTCAGACCGTTTCGTTACTGCACGAAAGCCGATGCAAACTGGCCGAACTGGTGCCATTAACGCACAAGTTCGCTGAACAAGGTCGCGTCAGAATTTTTCGCAACGAACGCACATGATCCATTCCTTTGGACCCAAAACTCATGTTTTGGGGCATTTTCGACCGTTTCGTTACTGCACGAAACTTGATGCAAAACTGGCCGAACTGGTGCCATTATCGCACAAGTTCGCTAAGCAAAGTCGCGTCGGAATTTTTCGTCACGAATGCGCCCAAACCACTCCATTGGATCCAAGACTCGAGTTTTGGGGCGTTTCGGACCGTTTCGTTACTGTATGAAAGTCGATGCAAAACTGGCCGAACAGTTGCCATTAACGCACAAGTTCGCTAAAGGAAGTTGCTTCGAAATTTTTCGCAACGAACGCACGTGATCCACTCCATTGGACCCAAAACTCATGGTTTGGCGCGTTTCGGACCGTTTCGTTACTGCTTGAAAGTCGATGCAAATTGGCGGAACTGGTGCCATTAACGCCCAAGTTCGCTAAACAAGGTCGCGTCAGAATTTTTCGCAATGAACGCACCCGATCCATTCCATTGGACCCAAAACTCATGTTTTGGTGCGTTTCGAACCCTTTTGATACTGCACGAAAGTTGATGCAAAACTAGCCGAATTGATGCCATTATCGTACAAGTTCGCTAAACAGTGTCGCTTTAGAATTTTTCGCAACGAACGCATCCGATCCATTCCATTGGACCCAAAACTCATGTTTTGTGGTATTTCGGACCATTTCGATACTGCATGAAAGTCGATGCAAAACTAGCCGAACTGGTGTCATTATCGCACAAGTTTGCTAAACAAAGTTGCGTCAGAATTTTTCGCAACGAACACACCCGATCCACTCCATTTGACCAAAAACTCATGTTTTTGGGCGTTTCGGACCGTTTCGTTACTGCACGAAAGTCGATGCAAAACTGGCTGAACTGGTGCCATTATCGCACAAGTTCGCTAGGCAAAGTCGCGTCGGAATTTTTCGCAACGAATGCACCCGAACCACTCCATTGTACACAAGACTCTAGTTTTGGGGCGTTTCGGACTGTTTCGTTACTGCACGAAAGTCGATGCAAAACTGGCCGAACTGGTGCTATTATCGCACAAGTTCAGTAAACAAAGTCGCGTCGGAATTTTTCACAACGAACGCACTGGATCCACTCCATTGGACCCAAGACTCAAGTTTTGGTCCGTTTTGGACCGTTTCATTACTGCACGAAAGTCGATGCAAAACTGGCCGAATTGGTGCCATTATCGCACAAGTTCGGTAAACAAAGTCGCGTCAGAATTTTTCGCAATGAACGCACCGGATCCACCCCATTTGACCCAAAACTCATGTTTTGGGGCATTTCAGACCGTTTCGTTACTGTACGAAAGTCGATGCAAAACTGGCCGAACAGGTGCCATTAACGCCCAAGTGCGCTAAAGGAAGTTGCTTCGAAATTTTTCGAAACGACTCATGTTTTGGGGCGTTTCGAACCACTCCATTGGACCCAAAACTCATGTTTTGCAGCGAACTGGCCGATCTGGTACCCATTAACACACAAGTTCGCTAAACAAGGTCGCGTAAGAATTTTTCACAACGAACGCACCCGATCCACTCCGTTGGACCCAAAACTCATATTTTGGGGCGTTTCGCACCACTCCATTGGACCCAAAACTCATGTTTTGCAGCGAACTGGCCGAACTGGTACCCATTAACTCACAAGTTCGCTAAACAAGTCGCGTAAGAATTTTTCACAACGTACGCTCCCGGTCCACTCCGTTGGACCCAAAACTCATGTTTTGGGGCGTTTCGGACCATTTCGATACTGCACGAAAGTCGATGCAAAACTAACCGAACTGGTGCAATTATCGCACATGTTCGCTAAAGAAAGTCGCGTCGTAATTTTTCGCAACGAACGCACCCGATCCACTCCATTGGACCCAAAACTCATGTTTTGGGGCGTTTCGGACCATTTTGTTACTGCACGAAAGTCCATGCAAAACTGGACGAACTGGTGCCATTCTCGCACAAGTTCAGTAAAAAAAGTCGCGTCGGATTTTTTCGGAACGAACGCACCTGATCCACTCCATTTGACCAAAAGCTCATGTTTTGGGGCGTTTCGGACTGTTTCATCACTGCACGAAAGTCGATGCAAAACTGGACGAACATGTGCCATTAAGGCACAAGTTCGCTAAAGGAAGTTGCTTAGAAATTTTTCGTGACGAACGCACGTGATCCACTCCATTGGACCAAAAACTCATGTTTTGAAGCGTTTCGGACGGTTTTTGTTGCTGCACAAAAGTCGATTCAAACAGGCCGAACTGGTGCCATAAACGCACAAGTCCTCTAAACAAGATCGCGTCAGAATTTTTCGCAACGAACGGACCCGATCCACTCCATTGGACTCAAAACTCATGATTTGGGGCGTTTCGAAACCATTTCGATATTGCATGAAAGTCGATGCAAAGCTAGCCGAACTGGTGACATTATCGCACAAGTTCGCTAAACAAAGTCGCGTCGGAATTTTTCGCAACGAACGCACCCGATCCAACTGATCCACTCCATTTGACCAAAAACTCATGTTTTGGGGTGTTTCGGACCGTTTCGTTACTGCACGAAACTCGATGCAAAACTGGCCGAACTGGTGCCATTATCACACAAGTTCGCTAAGCAAAGTCGCGTCCGAATTTTTCGTAACGAATGCACCCAAACCACTCCATTGGACCCAAGACTCGAGTTTTGTGGCGTTTCGGACCATTTCGTTACTATATGAAAGTCGATGCAAAACTGGCCGAACAGGTGCCATTAACGCACAAGTTCGCTAAAGGAAGTTGCTTTGAAATTTTTCGCAACGAACGCACGTGATCCACTCCATTGCACCCAAAACACATTTTAGGAGCGTTTCGTACCGTTTCGTTACTGCTCGAAAGTCGATGCAAACTGGCCGAACTGGTGCCATTAACGCACAAGTTCGCTAAACAAGGTCGCATCACAATTTTTCCCAACGGACGCACCCGATCCATTCCGTTGGACCCAAAACTCATGTTTTGGGGTGTTTCGGACCATTTTGATACTGCACGAAAGTCGATGAAAAACTAGCCGAACTGGTGCCATTATCGTACAAGTTCACTAAACTAAGTCGCGTTGGAATTTTTCACAACGGACGCACCCGATCCACTCCATTGGACCCAAAACTCATGTTTTGGGGCGTTTCGGACCATTTCGTGACTCCACGAAAGTCGATGCAAAACTGGCCAAACTGGTGCCATTATCGCACAAGTTCAGTAAACAAAGTCGCGTCGGAATATTTCGCAACGAACGCACCCGATCCACTCCATTTGACCCAAAACTCATGTTTTGGGGCATTTCGGACCGTTTCGTCACTGTACAAAATTTGATGCAAAACTGGCTGAACAGGTCCCATTAACGCACAAGTTCACTAAAGGAAGTTGCTTCGAAATTTTTCGCAACGAACTTACATGATCCACTCCGTGGGACCCAAAACTAATGTTTTGGAGCGTTTCGGACTGTTTCGTTACTGCACGAAAGTCGATGTAAACTGGCCGAACCGGTGCCATTAACGCACAAGTTCGCTAAACAAGGTCGCGTCAGAATTTTTCGCAATGAACGCACCCGATCCACTCCATTAGACCAAAACCTCATGTTTTGGGACGTTTCAGACCATTTCGACTCTGCACGAAAGTCGATGCAAAACTAGCCGAACTGGTGCCATTATCTCATAAGTTCGCTAAATAATGTCACGTCGGAATTTTTCGCAACGAACGCACCCGATCCACTCCATTGCACCCAAAACTCATGTTTTGGGGCGTTTCGGACCGTTTCATTACTGCACGAAACTCGATGCAAACTGGCCGAACTGGTGCCATGAACGCACAAGTTCGCTAACCAAGGTCGCGTCAGAATTTTTTGCAACGAACGCACCCGATCCATTCCATTGGACCCAAACCTCATGTTTTGGGGCATTTCAGAACATTTCGATACTGCACGAAAGTCGATGCAAAACTAGCCGAACTGGTGCCCTTATCGCACAAGTTCGCTAAAAAAAGTCGCGTCGGAATTCTTTGCAATCAACGCACCCGATCCACTCCATTTGACCAAAAACTCATGTTTTGGGGTGTTTCGGACCGTTTCATTACTGCACGAAAGTCAATGCAACACTGGCCGAACTGGTGCCATTATCGCATAAGTTCGCTAAACAAAGTCGCGTCGGAATTTTTCGCAACGAACGCACCCGATCCACTCCATTGGACCCAAAACTAAAGTTTTGGGGCGTTTCGGACTATTTTGTTACTGCACGAAATTCGATGCAAAACTGGACGAACAAGTGCCATTAAGGCACAAGTTCGCTAAAGAAAGTTGCTTCGAAATTTTATGCACTCCATTTGATCAAAAACTCATGTTTTGGGACCTTTCGTACCGTTTCGTTACTGCAGGAAAGTCGATGCAATCCGGCCGAACTGGTGCCATGAACGCACAAGTTCGCTAAACAAGGTCGCGTCAGAATTTTTTGCAACGAACGCACCCGATCCACTCCATTTGACCAAAAACTCATGTTTTGGGGCGTTTCGGACCGTTTCGTTACGGCACGAAACTCGATGCAAAACTGGCCGAACTGGTGCCATTATCGCAAAAGTTCGCTAAGCAAAGTCGCGTCGGAATTTTTTGTAACGAATGCACCCAAACCAATCCATTGGACCCAAGACTCGAGTTTTGGGGCATTTCGGACGGTTTTGTTACTGTACAAAATTCGATGCAAAACTGGCCAAACAGGTGCCATTAACGCACAAGTTCGCTAAAGGAAGTTGCTTCGAAATTTTTCGCAATGAACGCACGTGATCCACTCCATTGGACCCAAAACTCATGTTTTGGAGCGTTTTGAACCGTTTCGTTACTCCTCGAAAGTCGATGCAAACTGGCCGAACTGGTGCCATTAACGCACAAGTTCGCTAAACATGGTCGCGTCAGAATTTTTCGCAACGAACGCACCCAATCCATTCCATTGGACCCAAAACTCATGTTTTGGGGCGTTTCGGACCATTTCGATACGCACGAAAGTCATTGCAAAACTAGCCGAACTGGTGCCATTATCGCGCAAGTTCGCTAAACAAAGTCACGTCGGAATTTTTCGCAACGAACGCACCCGATCCACTCCATTTGACCAAAAACTCATATTTTGAGACGTTTCGGACCGTTTCATTACTGCACGAAACTCGACGCAAAACTGGCCGAACTTGTGCCACTATCGCACAAGTTCGCTAAGCAAAGTCGCGTCGGAATTTTTCGCAACGAAGGCACGCTAACCACTCCATTGGACCCAAGACTCAAGTTTTGGGGCGTTTCGGACCATTTTGTTACTGCACGAAAGTCGATGCAAACTGGCCCAACTGGTGCCATGAATCCACAAGTTCGCTAAACAAGGTCGCGTCAGAATTTTTTACAACGAACGCACCCGATCCACTCCATTAGACCCAAAACTCATGTTTTGGGGCGTTTCGGACCATTTCGATACTGCACGAAAGTCGACGCAAAACTGGCTGAACTAGTGCCATTATCACACAAGTTCGCTAAACAACGTTGCGTCGGAATTTTTCGCAACGAACGCACCCATTCCACTCCATTTGACCAAAAACGCATGTTTTGGGGCGTTTCGGACCGTTTCGTTACTGCACCAAAACTCGAAGCGAAACTAGCCGAACTAGTGCCATTATTGCACAAGTTCGCTAAGCAAAGTCGCATCGGAATTTTGGCAACGAATGCACCCGAACCACTCCACTGGACCCAAGATAAAAGTTTTAGGGCGTTTCGGACCGTTTCGTTACTGCACGAAAGTCGATGCAAAACTGGCCGAACTGGTGCCATTATTGCACAAGTTCAGTAAAGAAAGTCGCGTCGGAATTTTTCGCAACGAACGCATCCGATCCACTCCATTTAACCCAAAACTCATGTTTTGGGGTATTTCGAACCGTTTTGTTACTGCACGAAAGTCGATGCAAAACTGGCCGAACAGGTGCCATTAACGCACAAGTTCGCTAAAGGAAGTTGCTTCAAAATTTTTCGCAACGAAAGCACGTGATCCACTCCATTTGCTCCAAAACTCATGTTTTGGAGCGTTTCAGACCGTTTCGTTACTGCACGAAAGTCGATGCAAACTGGCCGAACTGGTGCCATTAACGCACAAGTTCGCTGAACAAGGTCGCGTCAGAATTTTTCGCAACGAACGCACATGATCCATTCCTTTGGACCCAAAACTCATGTTTTGGGGCGTTTTCGACCGTTTCGTTACTGCACGAAACTTGATGCAAAACTGGCCGAACTCCATTGGACCCAAAACTCATGTTTTGGGACGTTTCGGACCGTTTCGATACTGCACGAAAAACGATACAAAACTAGCCGAACTGGTGCCGTTATCGTACAAGTTCGCTAAACTAAGTCGCGTCGGAATTTTTCACAACGAACACACACGATCCACTCCATTGGACCCAAAACTCATGTTTTGGGGCGTTTCGGACCATTTCGTGACTGCACGAAAGTCGATGCAAAACTGGCCAAACAGGTGCTATTAACGCACAAGTTCGCTAAAGGAAGTTGCTTCGAAATTTTTCGCAACGAACGCACGTGATCCACTCCGTTGGACCAAAAACTCATGTTTTGGAGCGTTTTGGACCGTTTCGTTACTGCACGAAAGTCGATGCAAACAGGCCGAACTGGTGCCATTAACGCACAAGTTCGCTAAACAAGGTCGCTTTAGAATTTTTCGCAAGGAACGCACGCGATCCATTCTATTGGTCCGAAACCTCATGTTTTGGGGCGTCTTGGACCATTTCGATACTGCACGAAAGTCGATGCAAAACTGGCCAAACTGGTGCCATTATCGTACAAGTTTACTAAACTAAGTCGCATCGTAATTTTTCGCAATGAACGCACCCGATCCACTCCATTAGACCCAAAACTCATGTTTTCGGGCGTTTCGGACCGTTTCGTGACTGCACGAAAGTTGATGCAAAACTGGCCGAACAGGTACCGTTAACGCACAAGTTCGCTAAACGAAGTTGCTTCGAAATTCTTCGCAACGAACGCACGTGATCCACTCCATTGGACCCAAAACTCATGTTTTGGAGCGTTTCGGACCGTTTCGTTACTGCACGCAAGTCGATGTAAATTGGCCGATCTGGTGCCATTAACGCACAAGTTCGCTAAACAAGGTCGCGTCAGAATTTTTCGCAACGAACGCACCCGATCCATTCCATTGGTCCCAAACCTCATGTTTTTGGGCGTTTTGGACCATTTCGATACTGCACAAAAGTCGATGCAAAACTAGCCGAACTGGTGCCATTATCTCATAAGTTCGCTAAACAAAGTCACGTCGGAATTTTTCGCAACGAACGCACCCGATCCACTCCACTGCACCCAAAACTCAAGTTTTGGGGAGTTTCGGACCGTTTCGTTACTGCATGAAAGTCAATGCAAAACTGGCCGAACTGGTGCCATTATCGCACAAGTTGAGTAAATAAAGTCGCGTCGGAATTTTTCGCAACGAACGCACCCGATCCACACCATTTGACCAAAAGCTCATGTTTTGGGGCGTTTCGGACCGTTTCGTGACTGTGAAAGTCGATGCAAAACTGGCCGAACAGGTGCCATTAACGCACAAGTTCGCTAAACGAAGTTGCTTTGGAATTTTTCGCAACGAACGCACGTGATCGACTCCATTTGATCAAAAACTCATGTTTTGGGACGTTTCGGACCATTTCGTTACTGCACGAAAGTTCATGCAAACTGGCCGAACTGGTGCCATGAACGCACAAGTTCACTAACCAAGGTCGCGTCAGAATTTTTCGCAACGAACACACCCGATGCATTCCATTGGCCCCAAAACTCATGTTTTGGGGCGTTTCGGACCATTTCGATACTGCACGAAAGTCGATGCAAAACTAGCCGAACTGGTGCCATTATCGCACAAGTTCGCTAAACAAAGTCGCGTCGGAATTTTTCGCAATGAACGCACCCGATCCACTCCATTTGACCAAAAACTCATGTTTTGGGGCGTTTCGGACTGTTTCGTTACTGCACGAAAGTCGATGCAAAACTGGCCGAACTGGTGCCATTATCGCACAAGTTCGCTAAACAAAGTCGCGTCGGAATTTTTCGTAACGAACGCACCCGATCCACTCCATTGGACCCAAAACTAAAGTTTTGGGGCGTTTCGGACCATTTTGTTACTGCATGAAAGTCGATGCAAAACTGGCCGAACTGGTGCCATTACCGCACAAGTTCAGTAAACAAAGTCGCGACGGAATTTTCCGCAACGAACGCACCCGATCCACTCCATGTGACCAAAAGCTCAGGGTTTGGGGCGTTTCGGACTGTTTCGTTACGGCACGAAAGTCGATGCAAAACTGTACTAACAGGTGCCATTAAGGCACAAGTTCGCTAAAGGAAGTTGCTTCGAAATTTTATGCAACGAACGAACGTGATCCACTCCATTTGATCAAAAATTCATGTTAAGCGTTTCGGACCGTTTCGTTTCTGCACGAAAGTCGATGCAAACTGGCCGAAATGGTGCCATGAACGCACAAGTTCGCTAACCAAGGTCGCGTCAGAATTTATTGCAACGAACGCACCCGATCCACACCAATGGAGCCAAAACTCATGTTTTGGGGCGTTTCGAACCGTTTCGTTACTGCACGAAAGTCGATGCAAAACTGGCCGAACTGGTGCCATTATCGCGCAAGTTCGATAAACAAGGTCGCGTCAGAATTGTTCGCAACGAACGCACCCGATCCATTCCATTGGACCCAAAACTCATATTTTGGGGCGTTTCGGACCCTTTCGATAGTGCACGAAAGTCGATTCAAAACTAGCTGAACTGGTGCCATTATCGCACAAGCTCGCTAAACAAAGTCGCGTCGGAATTTTTCGCAACGAACGCACCCGATCCACTCCATTTGACCAAAAACTCATATTTTGGGGCATTTTGGACCGTTTCATTACTTCACGAAACTCGATGCAAAACTAGCCGAACTGGTGCCATTATCGCACAAGTTCGCTAAGCAAAGTCGCGTCGGAATTTTTCGCAACGAACGCACCCGATCCAGTCCATTGGACCTAAAACTCATGTTTTGGGCGTTTTGGACCATTTCGATACTGCACGAAAGTCGATGCAAAACTAGCCGAGCTGGTGCCATTATGGCACAAGTTCGCAACACAAAGTCGCGTCGGAATATTTCGGAACGAACGCACCCGATCCACTCCATTTGACCCAAAACTCATGTTTTGGGGCGTTTTGGACCATTTCGATACTGCACGAAAGTCGATGCAAAACTAGCCGAACTGGTGCCATTATCGCGCAAGTTCGCTAAACAAAGTCACGTCGGAATTTTTCGCAACAAACGCACCCGATCCACTCCATTTGACCAAAAACTCATGTTTTGGGGCATTTTGGACCGTATCGTTACTGCACGAAAGTCGATGCAAAACTGAACGAACTGGTGCCATTATCGCACAAGTTCAGTAAACAAAATCGCGTCGGAATTTTTCGCAACGAACGCACCCGATCCAGTCCATTGGACCTAAAACTCATGTTTTGGGCGTTTTCGACCATTTCGATACTGCACGAAAGTCAATGCAAAACAAGCCGAGCTGGTGCCATTATGGCACAAGTTCGCTACACAAAGTCGCGTCGGAATATTTCGGAACGAACGTACCCGATCCACTCCATTTGACCCAAAACTCATGTTTTGGGGCGTTTTGGACCATTTCGATACTGCACGAAAGTCGATGCAAAACGGGCCGAACGGGTGCCATTAACGCACGAGTTCGCTAAAGGAAGTTGCTTCGAAATTTTTCGCAACAAACGCACGTGATCCACTCCATTGGACCCAAAACTCGTGTTTTGGAGCGTTTCGGACCGTTTCGTTAGTGCACGAAAGTTGATGTAAATTGGCCGAACTGGTGCCATTAACGCACAAGTTCGCTAAACAAGGTCGCGTCAGAATTTATCGCAACGAACGCACCCGATCCATTCCATTAGTCGCAAACCTCATGTTTTGGGGCGTTTTTGACCATTTCGATACTGCACGAAAGTCGATGCAAAACTGGCCGAACTGGTGCCATTATCTTATAAGTTCGCTATACAAAGTCACGTCGGAATTTTTCGCAACGTACACACCCGATCCACTCCACTGCACCCAAAACTCATGTTTTGGGGCGTTTCGGACCGTTTCGTTACTGCATGAAAGTCGATGCAAAACTGGCCGAACTAGTGCCATTATCGTACAAGTTTAGCAAGAAGTCGCGTCGGAATTTTTCGCAACGAACGCACCCGATCCACACCATTTGACCAAAGGCTCATGTTTTCGGGTGTTTCAGACTGTTTTGTTACTGCACGAAAGTCGATGCAAAACTGGACGAACAGGTGCCATTAAGGCACATGTTCGCTAAAGGAAGTTGCTTCAAAATTTTTCGCAACGAATGCACGTGATCGACTCCATTTGATCAAAAACTCATGTTTGGGACGTTTCGGACCGTTTCGTTACTGCACGAAAGTTGATGCAAACTGGCCGAACTGGTGCCATGAACGCACAAATTCGCTAACCAAGGTCGCGTCAGAATTTTTCGCAACGAACGCACCCGATCCATTCCATTGGACCCAAAACTCATGTTTTTGGGCGTTTCAGACCATTTCGATACTGCACGAAAGATGATGCAAAACTAGCCGAACTGGTGCCATTATCGCACAAGTTCGCTAAACAAAGTCGCGTCGGAATTTTTCGCAAGGAACGCACCCGATCCACTCCATTTGACCAAAAACTCATGTGTTGGGGCGTTTCGGACCGTTTTGTTACTGCACGAAAGTCGATGCAAAACTGGCCGAACTGGTGCCATTATCGCACAAGTTCGCTAAACAAAGTCGCGTCGGAATTTTTCGCAACGAACGCACCCGATCCACTCCATTCGACCCAAAACTAAAGTTTTGGGGCGTTTCGGACCATTTTGTTACTGCACGAAAGTCGATGCAAAACTGGCAGAACTGGTGCCATTATCGCACAAGTTCAGTAAACAAAGTCGCGTCGGAATTTTTCGCAACGAACGCACCCGATCCACTCCATGTGACCAAAAGCTCAGGGTTTGTGGCGTTTCGGACTGTTTCGTTACTGCACGAAAGTCAATGCAAAACTGTACGAACAGGTGCCATTAAGGCACAAGTTCGCTAAAGGAAGTTGCTTCAAAATTTTATGCAACGAACGCACGTGATCCACTCCATTTGATCAAAAACTCATGTTTTGGGACGTTTCGGACCGTTTCGTCACTGCACGAAAGTCGATGCAATCTGGCCGAACTGGTGCCATGAACGCACAAGTTCGCTAAACAAGGTCGCGTCAGAATTTTTCGCAACAAACGCACCCAATCCACTCTATTGGACCCAAAACTTATGTATTGGGGCGTTTCGGACCATTTCGATACTGCATGAAAATCGATGCAAAACTAGCCGAACTGGTTCTATTATCGCGCAAGTTCGCTAAACAAAGTCACGTCGGAATTTTTCGCAACAAACGCACGTGATCCACTGTATTGGACCCAAAACTCAAAGGCACAAGTTCGCTAAAGGAAGTTGCTTCAAAGAATTTTGCAACGCATGGATGTGATCCACTCCATTGAACCTAAAACTGAGGTTTTGCAGCGTTTCGGACCGTTTCGTTACTGCACGAAAGTCGATGCAAACTGGCCGAACTGGTGCCATGAATGCACAAGTTCGCTAAACAACGTCGCGTCAGAATTTTTCGCAATGAACACAGCCGATCCACTCCATTGGACCAAAAACTCATGTTTTGAGGCGTTTCGGACCATTTCGATACTGCAGAAAGTCGATGCAAAACTAGCCGAACTGGTGCCATTATCGCAAAAGTTCGCTAAACAAAGTCGCGTCGGAATTTTTGTGGCGTTTCGGACCGTTTCGTTACTGCATGAAACTCGATGCAAAACTGGCCGAACTGGTGCCATTATCGCACAAGTTCGCTAAGCAAAGTCGCGTCGGAATTTTTCGCAACGAATGCACCCGAACCACTCCATTGGACCCAAGACTCAAGTTTTGGGGTGTTTTGGACCGTTTCATTACTGCACGAAGGTCGATGCAAAACTGGCCAAACTGGTTGCATTATCGCACAAGTTCGCTAAACAAAGTCGCGTCAAAATTTTTCGCAACGAGCGCACCCGATCCAATCCATTTGACCAAAAACTCATGTTTTGTGGCGTTTCGGACCGTTTCGTTACTGCATGAAAGTTGATGCAAAACTGGCCGAACTGGTGCCATTATCGCACAAGTTCCGTAAACAAAGTCGCGTCGAAATTTTTCGCAACGAACACACCTGATCCACTCCATTTGACCCAAAATTCTTGTTTTGGGTCATTTCGGACCGTTTCGTTACTGTACGAAAGTCGATGCAAAACTGGCCGAACAGGTGCCATTAACGCACAAGTTTGCTAAAGGAAGTTGCTTTGAAATTTTTCGCAACGATAGCATGTGATCCACTCCATTGGACCCAAAACTCATGTTTTGGAGCGTTTCGGACCGTTTTGTTACTGCACGAAAGTTGATGCAAAACAAGCCGAACTGGTGCCATTATTGCACAAGTTCGCTAAAAAAAGTCACGTCGGAATTTTTCGCAACGAACGCACCCGATCCACTCCAATGGACCCAAAACTTATGTGTTGGAGCGTTTCGAACCGTTTCATTACTGCACGAAAGTCGATGCAAATTGGCTGAACTGGTGCCATTAACGCAAAGTTCGCTAAACAAGGTCGCGTCAGAATTTTTGGCAATGGACGCATCCGATCCATTCCATTGGATCCAAAACTCATGTTTTGGACCGTTTCGGACCATTTCGATACTGCACGAAAGTCGATACAAAACTAGACAAACTGGTGCCATTATCGCACAAGTTTGCTAAACAAAGTCGTGTCAGAATTTTTCGCAACGATCGCACCCGATCCACTCAATTGTACCCAAAACTCATGTTTTGGGGTGTTTCGCACCGTTTCGTTACTGCACGAAAGTCGATGCAAAACTGGCCGAACTGGTGCCATTATCGCACAAGTTTAGTAAACAAAGTCGCGTCGGAATTTTTCGCAACAAACGCACCCGATCCACTCCATTTGATCAAAAACTCATATTTTGGGGCGTTTCGGACCATTTCGTTACTGCACGAAACTCGATGCAAATCTGGACGAACATGTGCCATTAAGGCACAAGTTCGCTAAACAAAGTCGCGTCGGAATTTTTCGCACTGAACGCACCCGATCGAATCCATTTGACCAAAAACTCATGTTTTGGGGCGTTTCGGACCATTTCGTTACTGCACGAAACTCGATGCAAAACTGGTGCCATTAAGGCACAAGTTCGCTAAAGGAAGTTGCTTTGAAATTTTTCGCAACGAACGCACGTGATCCACTCCATTGGACCCAAAACTCATATTTTGGAGCGTTCCGGACTATTTCATTGGTCCACAAAAGTTGGTGTAAAAGTGGCAGAACTAGCGCCATTGACACGCAAGTTCGCTAAACGAAGTTGTGTCGAAATTTTTTGCAACGAACGCACGTGATCCACTCCATTGAAACCAAAACTCAGGTTTTGGAGTGTTTCGGACTGTTTCGTTACTGCACGAAAGTCGATGCAAACTGGCCGAACTGGTGCCATGAACGCATAGGTTCGCTAAACAAGGTCGCGTCAGAATTTTTGGCAATGGACGCATCCGATCCATTCCATTGGATCCAAAACTCATGTTTTGGACCGTTTCGGACCATTTCGATACTGCACGAAAGTCGATACAAAACTAGACAAACTGGTGCCATTATCGCACAAGTTTGCTAAACAAAGTCGTGTCAGAATTTTTCGCAACGATCGCACCCGATCCACTCAATTGTACCCAAAACTCATGTTTTGGGGTGTTTCGCACCGTTTCGTTACTGCACGAAAGTCGATGCAAAACTGGCCGAACTGGTGCCATTATCGCACAAGTTTAGTAAACAAAGTCGCGTCGGAATTTTTCGCAACAAACGCACCCGATCCACTCCATTTGATCAAAAACTCATATTTTGGGGCGTTTCGGACCATTTCGTTACTGCACGAAACTCGATGCAAATCTGGACGAACATGTGCCATTAAGGCACAAGTTCGCTAAACAAAGTCGCGTCGGAATTTTTCGCACCGAACGCACCCGATCGAATCCATTTGACCAAAAACTCATGTTTTGGGGCGTTTCGGACCATTTCGTTACTGCACGAAACTCGATGCAAAACTGGTGCCATTAAGGCACAAGTTCGCTAAAGGAAGTTGCTTTGAAATTTTTCGCAACGAACGCATGTGATCCACTCCATTGGACCCAAAACTCATATTTTGGAGCGTTCCGGACTATTTCATTGGTCCACAAAAGTTGGTGTAAAAGTGGCAGAACTAGCGCCATTGACACGCAAGTTCGCTAAACGAAGTTGTGTCGAAATTTTTTGCAACGAACGCACCTGATCCACTCCATTTGACCCAAAACTTATGTTTTGGGGCGTGTCTGACCGTTTCGTTACTGCACGGAAGTCGATGCAAAACAGGCCGAACTGGTGCCATTATCGCACAACTTCGCTAAAGGTAGTCGCGTCAGAATTTTTTGCAATGAACGCACCCGATCCACTCCATTTGACCAATAGCTCATATTTTGGAGCGTTTCGGACCGTTTCATTGCTGCTCGAAAGTCGATGAACAACTGGACGAACAGGTGCCATTAAGGCACAAGTTCGCTAGAGGAAGTTGCTTCGAAATTTTTCGCAACGAACGCACGTGATCCACTCCATTGAAACCAAAACTCAGGTTTTGGAGTGTTTCGGACTGTTTCGTTACTGCACGAAAGTCGATGCAAACTGGCCGAACTGGTGCCATGAACGCATAGGTTCGCTAAACAAGGTCGCGTCAGAATTTTTTGCAACGAACGCACCCGATCCATTCCATTGGACACAAAACTCATGTTTTGGGGCGTTTCGGACCATTTCGATACTGCACGAAAGTCGATGCAAAACTGACCGAACTTGTGCCATTATCGCACAAGTTCGCTAAATAAAGTCGCGTCGGAATTTTTCGCAACGAACGCATCCGATCCAATCCATTTGACAAAAAACTCCTGTTTTGGGGCGTTTTGGACTGTTTTGTTACTACATGAAAGTCGATGCAAAACTGGACGAACAGGTACCATTAAGCACAAGTTCGCTAAAGGAAGTTGCTTCGAAATTTTTCGCAACGAACGCACGTGATCCACTCCATTGGACCCAAAACTCATGTTTGGAGCGTTTCGGACCGTTTTGTTACTGCACGTAAGTCGATGCAAATTGGCTGAACTGGTGCCATGAACGCACAAATTCGCTAAACAAGGTTGCGTCAGAATTTTTCGCAACGAACGCACCCGATCCATTCCATTGGACCCAAAACTCATGTTTTGGGGCATTTCGGACCATTTCGATACTGCACAAAAGTCAATGCAAAACTAGCCGAATTGGTGCCATTATCGCACAAGTTCAGTAAACAAAGTCGCGTCGGAATTTTTCGCAACGAACGCACCCGATCCGCTCCATTGGACCGAAAACTAATATTTTGGGGTGTTTCGGACTGTTTCGTTACTGCATGAAAGTCGATGCAAAACTGTATGAACAGGTGCCATTAAGGCACAAGTTCGCAAAAGGAAGTTGCTTCAAAATTTTTTGCAACGAACGCACGTGATCCATATCATTGAACCCAAAACTGAGGTTTTGGAGCATTTCGGACCATTTCGTTACTGCACGAAAGTCGATGCAAACTGGCCGAACTGGTGTCATGAATGCACAAGTGCGCTAAAACAAGGTCGCGTCAGAATTTTTCACAACGAACACAGCCGATCCACTCCATTGGACCCAAAACTCATGTTTTGGGGCGTTTCGGACCATTTCGATTCTGCAGAAAGAAGATGCAAAACTAGCCAAACTGGTGCCATTATCGCACAAGTTCGCTAAACAAAGTCGCGTCGGAATTTTTCACAACGAATGATGTGAACCCGTTAGGGTTTGTTCCTGATCTTTTGATGAGAGGCGTGGAATCGATTGATAGAGGAGACGACGTTCACGGCCCGACTTCAGCCTTCCAAGGATGCTGCGCCTTAGCAACCGATACACCACCTCCTTTGGTTGCCGCGATCTTGTGGAGCACGACACCCGGCCACTAGGGCACTTGTCCTGCAAGCAATCGAAGAACTAGCAAGAACAAGTAGAACAAGTACTGAAATTACGAGATGTAACTGAAGGTCTCAAACCGAATCTCAATTATGGTAGGGTTCCGAAAACAAGTGGATGGGCGACTGGATCAGCACGCGCATCTACAAGGAACTAGCAAAAGCTAAACTTGCATCTAACAAAACCCGAGTGTTCTTGACGGCGGCTAAAGGTTATAAAGAAGTGGGAGAATGACCACAAGGGTGCTGGGGTCGTGTTCCAACCCTAGGACGCATCCGTCTTGGACTCTACTTGATACACGGCCCGTTGGGCCATATTAGGGTGACGCAGCACCGTGGCTGAAAAGGACTCTGTAGTAAATCTAGGATTGCGGTTGACTCTGAATAGATATTAAGGTGAAGCCAGATCCATTGGAAAGTAGATTTGATAAGCTTTCCAGAGAGTATTTGACTGAACAAAACGGAGTCCGGATGAAGTCGTGGCGGCCGTCACAAGTCGTGTATGTCCTGCAGTCCGAATCCAGCCTGCGCGATGCCTCTTCCCTTTTGATCCAATCCATGGTTCCTGAGTAAAACAAGAGTGCACATGTCTCCATTCTCTAAATATGATGAACCTAAGCTTAAGAGTGAACTTACTTGATGGGTAAGCCGATGAGCACGAGCGCGAGTAATAGGACCAAGAGGTGTTGTTGAAGTAGATACTGGTGTAGGTGTGGATGTATCGTTAGTGGCGATGTCCTCATCATCCTCCCCTTCTTTCATTTGAGTCGTCCTCGACTCAAGCTCATCGTCCTCTCCCAAATATGGCTTCAAATCTCTAATGTTAAATGTGGGACTAACCCCAAAATCCACAGGCAGGTCTAGCTTATATGCATTATCATTAATTCGTTCTAGCACTTTAAACGGTCCATCAGCCCGAGGCATCAACTTAGATTTTCGCAAAGTAGGAAACCTATCCTTTCTCAAGTGCAACCAAACCAATTCACCAGGTTCAAAGATCAATTGCTTTCTACCTTTATCACCAGCAAGCTTATACTTAGAATTCATGCGCTCTATGTTTTCTTTAGTTGTTTCATGCAGTTTTAACATCAGTTCAGCACGTTGCTTAGCATCAAAGTTCAATTTTTCAGAAGTGGGCAAAGGCATTAAATCAATAGGAGCACGAGGAATCAAGCCATAAACAATCTCAAAAGGGCACATCTTTGTAGTAGAATGCATGGAACGATTATAAGCAAACTCAACATGAGGCAAACATTCTTCCCACAACTTAATATTCTTCTTTAAAACAGCCCTTAACATGGTAGACAAGGTTCGATTAACAACTTCAGTTTGACCATCAGTTTGGGGATGACAAGTGGTAGAAAATAGAAGCTTAGTTCCCAATTGTGCCCATAAAGTTCTCCAAAAGTGGCTAAGAAATTTGGCATCACGATCAGAAACAATTGTGTTTGGCACACCATGCAAACGAACAATTTCTTGAAAGAACAAATCAGCAACATGTGTAGCATCATCAGTTTTATGACATGGAATAAAGTGTGCCATCTTGGAAAATCTATCTACAACCACAAAAACGCTATCACGTCCCTTCCTAGTTCTAGGCAATCCCAACACGAAATCCATAGAAATATCCTCCCAAGGAGCACTACGAACTGGTAAAGGCATATACAAACCATGCGGATTTAAACGGGACTTAGCTTTCTGACATGTAGTGCAGTGTGCAACAAATCGCTCCACATCTCTTCTCATTTTTTGCCAAAAGAAATGACCAGCAAGTACATCCTCTGTCTTCTTTGCTCCAAAATGCCCCATCAAGCCACCGCCATGCGCTTCCTGTAACAACAACAAACGAACGGAGCTAGCTGGAATGCATAGCTTGTTAGCTTGAAACACAAACCCATCATTGACGATGAATTTGTTCCATGCTTTTCCATCCTTACAATGCAGCAAAACATCCTTAAAATCAGCATCATTCACATATTGTGTTTTAATTGTGTCCAAACCAAAAATCTTGCAATCAAGTTGTGTCAACAGAGTATATCGCCTAGACAAAGCATCAGCAATGACATTCTCTTTTCCTTTCTTGTGTTTGATGACATAAGGAAAAGATTCAATAAATTCAACCCACTTAGCATGTCTACGGTTCAGTTTTCCTTGACTACGAATATGTTTCAAAGATTCATGATCAGAATGGATAACAAACTCTTTGGGCCACAAATAATGCTGCCATGTTTCTAATGTGCGCACAAGAGCATACAATTCCTTGTCATAAGTAGAATAATTCAGAACAGGTCCGCTCAATTTCTCACTAAAATATGCAACAGGTTTACCATCTTGTAACAAAACACCACCCAAACCAATTCCACTAGCATCACATTCAAGCTCAAAGGTCTTATTAAAATCAGGAAGTTGGAGGAGAGGTGCTTGTGTCAACTTATCTTTCAACATGGTGAACGCATTCTCTTGTGTGGTGCCCCAAGAAAAGGGAACCCCTTCTTCGTAAGCGCATTCAACGGTGCCGCAATGGTGCTGAAATCCTTCACGAAGCGACGATAGAACCCAGCAAGTCCTAGAAAACTCCGCACCTGTGTGATGGTCTTTGGTACAGGCCATCCCTGAATAGCTTCCACCTTAGCTTGATCAACTTCAATTCCCTGTGGAGTGATAATATAGCCAAGAAAAGATACTCGATCTGTGCAAAAGACGCACTTCTCAAGGTTACCAAATAAACGTGCATCACGTAAAGCAGTAAAAACAGCACGTAGATGATCAAGATGTGCCTCCATAGATTTGCTGTAAATCAATATATCATCAAAGTAGACCACAACAAATTTGCCAATGAAAGCACGCAGAACCTCATTCATTAATCGCATGAAGGTGCTAGGTGCATTAGTTAACCCAAAAGGCATGACTAACCACTCATATAACCCGAACTTAGTTTTGAAAGCAGTTTTCCATTCATCTCCCAATTTCATGCGAATCTTGTGGTACCCACTACGCAAATCAACTTTGGTAAACACAATAGCACCACTCAATTCATCAAGCATATCATCCAAACGTGGAATAGGATGTCGGTATCGAATTGTGATATTGTTAATAGCTCTACAATCGACACACATACGCCACGTTCCATCTTTCTTGGGGACTAAAATAACCGGAACAGCACAAGGACTAAGGGACTCACGTACAAAACCTTTGTCGAGTAGTTCTTGCACTTGTCGTTGAATCTCTTTTGTTTCTTCCGGATTGGTCCAGTACGGCGCACGGTTGGGCAGCGATGCACCTGGAATCAGATCAATTTGGTGCTCAATCCCTCGTATTGGTGGCAGCCCCGCTGGTATTTCACTTTGAAACACATCAGAATACTCCTGCAAAACGTTAGCGACAGCAGGGGGCAAAGAGTGCTGCATATCATGAATGGAAATCAAAGCATCTTTGCACACCAAAGCATAGGCAATAGAAGTGGTAGCAATCAAGTCATTAATATCAGATTTAGTAGCAAGCAAGCAAGTCCCTTTCAAGCGTATCTCATCTTGCTTATTAGCAACCAACTTGACAATTTTATTGGTCTCACTTTTAGCTTTGGCAGCTCTAGCAGTATCATCACGCACAATAGCTTCAGGAGACATAGGAAGCAACACAATTTTCTTATCATGGTGCAAGAGCGAAAACTGATTTCATCTACCATAATGCACACAATCCGTATAAAATTGCCAAGGTCTACCGAGCAGAATATGGCAAGCTTGCATAGGCACAACATCGCACTCAACAATATCATGATATGCTCCGATTGCAAAATTAATGCGCAACAGCCTCGTTACCTTAGCCTTACCACTGTTGTTTAGCCATTGAATGTGATACGGGTGTGGGTGTGGTTTGGTGCTGAGTGCAAGCTTCTCCACCAGTTCGCTGCTAGCCAAATTGTTGCAACTACCTCCATCAATAATCATACGACAAGAACGCTCTTTAATGACACACTTAGTTTGAAATAGCGTGTGTCGCTGATTTTGCTCCGCCTTCTGCATTTGTGCACTAAGCACACGCTGCACAATGAGACTCTCGTAGTGTTCGGCTGCCCCTGCATCAATATGTTCGTCTGGTGGTCCCTCATTACCTGCATGGTCAGCAGCAAACAAAGCAAGTGTATCATCATCAAAATCACTAGCAGAGGAATACGCACCATCATCTTTGACCACCAAAACGCGCTTGGTAGGACAGTCACGCTGCAAGTGCCCAAAGCCCTTGCACCGATGACACTGGACATCCCTTGTTCTACCCGTGGATGCAACCGAGGAAGCACTAGCGGCTGGTTTCTGGACAGTCTTGGTTGCTGAAGTGGTGGGAGGAGCGCGTGGCTTGTCGCTGGATGGAGAAGACGCTGCTGTACGACTCGGTGAAGGAGCTGGTATAGGTGCACGTCCGCTCATAGAAGTAGTCGTGCATGGCTGCCATGATGTAGATTTACCTACAGAAACATTAGACCTAGCACTAGCACGTCGTCACTGTACCTCCCTTTCAGCTTTACAAGCAAGATGGAACAAACGGGTTACGTTAGTATAATCTTTATATGCAAGAATGTCCTGAATTTCTCTATTTAACCCGCCCAAAAATCTAGCCATAGCAGGTTCCTCACCCTCCACTAAATTACAACGTAGCATACCCATTTGCAATTCCTGATAATATTCTTCTACAGTTCTAGTGCCCTGCCTCAATTGTTGTAACTTATGTAACAGATCACGTGCATAGTAAGAAGGAACGAATCTAGCCCGCATGACCCGTTTCAAAGCATCCCAAGTTTGTGGCATGTCATCAGCATTTTTCTTGCCATGTTCTATCCACCAAAAAGAAGCAAAATCAGTGAACTCACTAGTAGCAGCCCTAACATGTGCATTCTCAGGAAAATCATGGCATGCAAACTTTTGATCAACAGCAATTTCCCAAGTAATGTATGCATCAGGGTCATATGTACCATCAAAAGGAGGTATCTTGAATTTAATCTTGCTGAAAGCATCATCATTGTTGCGTACCTTACGGTGGCGAAAACCACCCATACTTCTACGATTAGTGCGTAGCCGGCGGCGATGGCGAGCGTCTTGTTCATCCTGTTCAGTATCAGCAATATATTCATCCGCCCAATCATCACACTGTTCGTTGGTCTTCGCATGGAGCTCATCAAAACGCCGCAAAAGAGCAGCGAGACTCTTGTCAATATTGCCGACCGCTGTCTCCAGGCCCGTAAGCTTGGTGTTGGTGGCAATCTGCGTAGCCTCCAATTGTCCAATCTTGTCATTCGTCACCTGCATATCATTATCAAGTCCCTCTGTGTGCCGCTGCACTTGCCTTTCAAAATGTTGTATGATGCCCCTGGTACGTGGAGACTGATGCAAGCTATGATCCTCCTCCTCGGAGCCTGCCATGGTGAGAAAGACAAGGACAACAAGAAAACAAGTGAAGTAGTAAAATCCCTATAGCTAATAGGGTGTAGCTACTGTAAGGCGCTCACTCTCAACCTGTTGCACAAGCTCTTACCAATTCTTACCTTGCTGCTAGGAGGGGACGGCAACCAACAAGTCCGCAACCGTGGAATGAAGTGTATCAGCGCTGCAGCAACAAGACCTGTGGAGCTGTAGTCGGATATGTGGAGCTGTAGGTGGGCTTGAACAAGGAAGTACTAGCACCACGTTAGTCACAAAGGCAAGCTGAATAATTGTTCAACGGTGGTACTGTGCTGGTCCTAGTCTAGACCGTGCTAGAGACGCGAGCCTGGACACAAAGGAAGTCACAAAGCACCACTCCGAACAGAAGGGAAAAACAAACGCAATGAATTAGCCCCTTGCTTCTTCTTTTTTCCTTTTTTTTAACACTGATCCTTTTTTTTCTTCTTTTTTTCTTTTTTTTCAGGAGAACCTCAAAAACAGATGCTATGAACAAAGGAGTACAAGTGAGCAAGTCACCACACACGCTTTTTCCACACACTCTCTCTCTCTCTCTGGAGTAGGCCGAAACTTAAATATATGTGTGAAGTGTTATTGCTTCTGGTGCACAGTTCGGACTCAGATGCAACCAGCACCGAATTCAACTCAGACTTGATAACAAAGAGGCACTCAGATTTGGCAACCGCAAGATGAATAGGCTACCCGAATTCAAATCGGTCTCGGCCAACACGCGCTTAACCGATTCCAAGTCGAACTTGACAACCAAAGTGTATTCTGATTCAGCCAAAACAGTGATGAAAAAGGTAACGTACGTGACCAAACGTAGCAAGAACTCGAAACTCTAAAGGACTACAACTAAGACCAGCAACTCGACACAACCGATGCAACCGAAAACTCAACAAGACCTAACTAAGCAGTACTAGTAAAGGCTCAAAAGGGTCTATAGGATTGCGGTGGGGGAAAAAAAATTCTGCTATTTTTGGCTTTTTCTGGACTGTAGGAAAATAAAAATAGCGAAGGATTGGAAGTCTCTCACCGAACAACCTTGCTCTGATTACCAACTGATATGAACCCGTTAGGGTTTGTTCCTGATCTTTCGATGAGAGGTGTGGAATAACTCGATTGATAGAGGAGACGACGTTCACGGCCCGACTATAGCCTTCCAAGGATGCTGCGCCTTAGCAACCGATACACCACCTCCTTTGGTTGCCGCGATCTTGTGGAGCGCGACACCCGGCCACTAGGGCACTTGTCCTGCAAGCAATCGAAGAACTAGCAAGAACAAGTAGAACAAGTACTGAAATTACGAGATGTAATTGAAGGTCTCAAACCGAATCTCAATTATGGTGGGGTTCCGAAAACAAGTGGACGGGCGGCTGGATCAGCACGCGCATCTACAAGGAACTAGCAAAAGCTAAACTTGCATCTAACAAAACCCGAGTGTTCTTGACGGTGGGAGAATGACCACAAGGGTGCTGGGGTCGTGTTCCAACCCTAGGACGCATCCATCTTGGACTCTACTTGATACACGGCCTGTTGGGCCATATTAGGGTGACGCAGCACCGTGGCTGAAAAGGACTCTGTAGTAAATCTAAGATTGCGGTTGACTCCAAATAGATATTGAGGTGATTCTGGATCCGTTGGAAAGTAGATTTGATAAGCTTTCCAGAAAGTACTTGACTGAAGAAAATGGAGTCCGGATGAAGTCGTGGCGGCCATCACAAGTCGTGTCTGTCCAGCAGTCCGAATCCAGCTTGCGCGATGCCTCTTCCCTTTTGATCCAATCCATGGTTCCTGAGTAAAACAAGAGTGCACGTGTCTCCATTCTCTAAATATGATGAACCTGAGCTTAAGAGTGAACTTACTTGATGGGTAAGCTGACGAGCACGAGCGCGAGTAATTGGACCAAGAGGTGTTGTTGAAGTAGATACTGGTGTAGGTGTGAATGTATCGTTAGTGGCGATGTCCTCCTCAACGAACGCACCCGATCCACTCCATTTGACCAAAAACTAATATTTTGGGGCGTTTCAGACCGTTTCGTTACTGCACGAAACTCGATGCAATACTGGCCGAACTGGTGCCATTATCGCACAAGTTTGCTAAGCAAAGTCGCGTCGGAATTTTTCGCAACAAATGCACCCGAACCACTCCATTGGACCCAAGACTCAAGTTTTGGGGCGTTTTGGACCGTTTCCTTACTGCACGAAAGTCGATGCAAAACTGGCCAAACTGGTGCCATTATCGCACAAGTTCGCTAAACAAAGTCGCGTCAGAATTTTTCGCAACGGGCGCAGCCGATCCAATCCATTTGACCAAAAACTCATGTTTTGTGGCGTTTCGGACCATTTCGTTACTGCATGAAAGTTGATGCAAAACTGGCCGAACTGGTGCCATTATCGCACAAGTTCCGTAAACAAAGTCGCGTCGGAATTTTTCGTAACGAACGCACCTGATCCACTCCATTTGACCCCAAATTCTGGTTTTGGGTCATTTCGGACCGTTTCGTTACTGTACGAAAGTCGATGCAAAACTGGCCGAACAGGTGCCATTAATGCACAAGTTTGCTAAAGGAAGTTGCTTCGAAATTTTTCGCAACGAAGGCATGTGATCCACTCCATTGGACCCAAAACTCATTTTTTGGAGCGTTTCAGACCGTTTCGTTACTGCACGAAAGTTGATCCAAAACTGGACGAACAGGTGCCATTAAGGCACAAGTTCGCTAAAGGAAGTTACTTCAAAATTTTTCGTAACGAACGCACGTGATCCACTCCATTGAACCCAAAACTTAGGTTTTGGAGCGTTTCGGACCGTTTCGTTACTACACAAAAGTCGATGCAAACTGGCCGAACTGGGGCCATGAACGCACAAGTTCGCTAAACAAGGTCGCGTCAGAATTTTTGGCAACGAACGCACCCGATCCATTCCATTGGACACAAAACTAATGTTTTGGGGCGTTTTGGACCATTTCGATACTGCACGAAAGTCGATGCGAAACTGGCCGAACTGGTGCCATTATCGCACAAGTTCGCTAAACAAAGTCGCGTCAGAATTTTTCGCAACAAACGCACCCGATCCAATCCATTTGGCCAAAAACTCCTGTTTTGGGGCGTTTCGGACTGTTTCGTTACTGCACGAAAGTCGATGCAAAACTGGACGAACAGGTGCCATTAAGGCGCAAGTTCGGTAAAAGGAAGTTGCTTCGAAATTTTTCGCAACGAACGCACGTGATCCACTCCATTGGACCCAAAACTCATGTTTTGGATCGTTTCGGACCGTTTTGTTACTGCACGAAAGTCGATGCAAACTGGCCGAGCTGGTGCCATGAACGCATAAATTCGCTAAACAAGGTCATGTCAGAATTTTTCGCAACTAATGCACTCGATCCTATCCATTGGAGCCAAAACTGATGTTTTGGGGCGTTTCGGACCAGTTCGATACTGCACGAAAGTCGATGCAAAACTAGCCGGCCTGGTGCCATTATCGCACAAGTTCGCTAAACAAAGTCGCGTCAGAATTTTTCGCAACGAACGCACCTGATCCACTCCATTGGACCCAAAACTAATATTTTGGGGCGTTTCGGACCATTTTGTTACTGCATGAAAGTCGATGCAAAACTAGCCGAACTGGTGCCATTATCCCAGAAGTTCCGTAAACAAAGTCGCGTCGGAGTTTTTTGCAACAAACGCACCCGATCCACTCCATTTGATCGAAAACTCATGTTTTGGGGCGTTTCGGACCGTTTCGTTATGGCACGAAAGTCGATGCAAAACTGGACGAACAGGTGCCATTAAGGCACAAGTTCACTAAACGAAGTTGATTCAAAAATTTTTGCAACGAACGGACGTGATCCACTCCATTGAACCCAAAATTGAGGTTTTGCAGAGTTTCGGACCGTTTCGTTACTGCACGAAAGTCGATGCAAACTGGCCGAACTGGTGCCATGAATGCACAAGTTCGCTAAACAACGTCGCGTCAGAATTTTTCACAATGAACGCAGCCGATCCACTCCATTTGACCCAAAACTCATGTTTTGAGGCGTTTCGAACCATTTCGATACTGCAGAAAGACGATGCAAAACTAGCCGAACTGGTGCCATTATCGCACAAGTTCGCTAAACAGTGTCGCATCGGAATTTTTGGGGCGTTTCGGACCGTTTCGTTACTGCACGAAACTCGATGCAAAACTGGCCGAACTGGTGCCATTATCGCACAAGTTCGCTAAGCAAAGTCGCGTCTGAATTTTCGCAACGAATGCACCCGAACCACTCCATTAGACCCAATACTCAAGTTTTGGGGCGTTTTGGACCATTTCGTTACTGCACGAAAGTCGATGCAAAACTGGACAAAATGGTACCATTATCGCACAAGTTTGCTAAACAAAGTTGCATCAGAATTTTTTGCAACGAGCGCACCCAATCCAATCCATTTGACCAAAAACTCATGTTTGTGGCGTTTCGGACCGTTTCATTACTGCATGAAAGTTGATGCAAAACTGGCCGAACTGGTGCCATTATCGCACAAGTTCCGTAAACAAAGTCGCGTCGGAATTTTTCGCAACGAATGCACCTGATCCACTCCATTTGACCCGAAATTCTTGTTTTGGGTCATTTCGGACCGTTTCGTTACTGTACGAAAGTCGATGCAAACTGGCCGAACAGGTGCCTTTAACGCACAAGTTTGGTAAAGGAAGTTGCTTCGAAATTTTTCGCAACGAAGGCATGTGATCCACTCCATTGGACCCAAAACTCTTATTTTGGAGCGTTTCGGACCGTTTCATTACTGCACGAAAGTTAATGCAAAACTGGCCGAGCTGGTGCCATTATTGCACAAGTTCGCTACACAAAGTCGCGTTAGAGTTTTTCGCAACGAACGCACCTGATCCACTCCATTCGACCCAAAACTTATGTGTTGGAGCATTTCGGACCGTTTCGTTACTGCACGAAAGTCGATGCAAACTGGCTGAACTGGTGCCATTAACGCAAAGTTCGCTAAACAAGGTCGCGTCAGAATTTTTGGCAACGGACGAACCCGTTCCATTCCATTGGGCCCAAAACTCATGTTTTGGGCCGTTTCAGACCATTTCGATACTGCACGAAAGTCGATGCAAAACTAGCCAAACTGGTGCCATTATCGCACAGGTTCGCTAAACAATGTCGCGTCGGAATTTTTCGCAACGATCGCACCTGATCCACTCAATTGGACCCAAAACTCATGTTTTGGGGTGTTTTTGACCGTTTCGTTACTGCACGAAAGTCGATGCAAAACTGGCTGAACTGGTGCATTATCGCACAAGTTTAGTAAACAAAGTCGCGTCGGAATTTTTCGCAACGAACGCACCCGATCCACTCTATTGGACCCAAAACTCATGTTTTGGGGCATTTCGGACCATTTTGTTACTGCACGAAAGTCGATGCAAAACTGGCCGAACTGGTGCCATTATCGCACAAGTTCAGTAAATAAAGTCGCGTCGGAATTTTTTCGCAACGAATGCACCCGATCCACTCCATTTGTAAAACTCATGTTTTGGGGCGTTTCGGACCGATTCGTTACTGCATGAAAGTCGATGCAAAACTGGACGAACATGTGTCATTAAGGCACAAGTTGGCTAAACAAAGTCGCGTCGGAATTTTTCGCACCGAACGCACCCGATCTAATCCATTTGACCAAAAACACATGTTTTGCGGCGTTTCGGACCGTTTCGTTTATTGCATGAAACTCGATGCAAATCTGGCCGAACTGGTGCCATTATCGCACAAGTCGCAAAGCAAAGTCGCGTCGGAAATATTCGCAACGAACGCATCCAATCCACTCCATTGGACCCAAGACTCAAGTTTTGGGGCGTTTCGGACCGTTTCGTTACTACAGAAAGTCGATGCAAAACTGACCGAACTGGTGCCATTATCGCACAAGTTCAGTAAACAAAGTCGCATCGGAAATATTCGCAACGAACGCACACGATCCACTCCATTTGACCAATAACTTATGTTTTGGGGCGTTTTGGACGTTTCGTTACTGTACGAAAGTCGATGCAAAACAGGTCATTAAGGCACAAGTTCGCTAAAGGAAAGTTGCTTCGAAATTTTTTGCAAACGAAACGCACGTGA
>NW_020356306.1:0-66680 GCF_002211085.1 Panicum hallii
TAGTATCCCTTCCCACACACACACATTTTCTTTATAAAATCAGTGGTCAAGGTAGGGTTATCTCAAACAAGGGTGGCTATCCTACCATGTTTTTCAGCACGCAAACCATGCAATTTTATAAAACAGGCCACTGGGTTGTGTTTATAAAACTAGGATAGAAACATGCATCAAAGGGCGGAATTGAACTTGCCATCGTCAAACCCTTGCGGGAGTCCTGATCGTAGCACTGTCCCTCGGCTCGGAGTCGCGGAACTGGTCTCGTTCGCTTGGTCACAGTCAAGACCTTCCTCGTTCACTCCGGTCCTACGACACAAACAAACAGCCACACAATCAAGCGCAAGAACTAAAACTTTCGTCGTTGAGCTTGAATCGGAAATAATTTAGTTACGGAGGTCGGGGCAATATCTCTGGGTGGTTTCTTAATGGCATGGCTAAAACTATACTAGAAAGGGTGTGGTAAAGTTTCGGGTCAATCGGAGGTCGTTTCGCACATAAAATGACGCGCTAAAGAGGGTGTTAGGGCTGTAACGGGGGTCCAGGGACTTGTTCATAATTATCTAAAAGGGGGTAAGGGCTTATTTGCTAATCCTAGAAATACCCTGTGCATGCTAAAAAGAATCAAATATATTTTGGTTTATGTATCTAGGGGTTCGATTTGGAATAACGGAGAGCGTAGGGTTCTTTTGCAAAAAGAAGTATATAGGGGGTTTCTTTTGGAGGAAAACAGAAAAAGGGGGGGGTTATGGGCAAAACTGCCCTTCTCCTTTCTCTCCCCCCCCGCACAGAACAGAGGAGGGCGGTGGGTGCCGGCGCCGGCCAATTCCAGCGGCCGGAGCTCGGGGCGGCTCGGGATTGAGGGGGGGAAGGGAGAGGAGAGGAGGGGAATTGATTCCCCTACTCACTTGGCTCGGGGCGCGGCGAGGGCGGGGCGACGGAGGGCAGCGGGCGGCGGCCGTGTGAGGCGCGCGGCGCGCTGTGCTTGGGCAGGCGGAGGGCTGGGCGTGCGGTGGCGGTCGTGGCGGCGCCGGGGTGCTCTTCGGCCCCTTTTATAGGCGGCCAAGCGGGGGCGGTGGTGGCCGGTGAGAGGGGGCGGCGGGCGGTGCGGGGAGCCTTAATGGCGGCCGCGTCGTGACGTCCGTGTCATCGAGCGGCGGCGCGGGCAGCGAGGCCGGGACGACGCGATGGCGCGGGCACGTGGGCGGCGCTGTGCGGCACAGGCGACGGCGCGAGCGGCGAGGAGGGTGCCAGCGGCGGCGGGGCGGCGCTGTGCAGCGTTGCGCGCGGGTCCGGGCGCGTGCGCGTACGGCGGCGTGCGCGGCCGGGGAACGGGGCAACGTGGCTGGGGGCCGGAGGCCGGGCGGCGCGGCACGCGCGGGCGCGGCAGCGGCGGGCGGCACGGCGTCGCGGAGGCCGGCGCGCGCGCGTGCGCGTGCGGCGCGGCGAGACGCGGGCCAGAGCGGGGCGCGGGCACGGCGCGGCGCACGGCGTGGCGCACGGCCACGCGGGGCACGCGGGGGCGAGCGCGTGAGCGGCACGGCGGCGCGCGGCGTGTAGCGCTTCGGGAGCAGAGGGAAAAGAGGGAGGAGCAGGAAGGAAGGAGGGAGAAAAGAAAAGGGAGGGAAGAAAGAAAAAGGGAAAGAAGGAAAAAGGGAAAGGAAAAGAAATAGGGAGGAAGAGAGAAAAGAAAAAGAGGGAGGGAGAAGTGCCGGCACCGGTCGCGGCGGTGACCGCGGCCGGTCGGCCACGCGCGGGGAAACACGTAGCGCGAGGAGAACAGCGAGGAAGAGGAAGACGCGTCGGCGCCAATCGCGGCCGGTCGGCCACGCGCGCGGTATTCGCGCGAGGAAAAGAAGTCGCGCCGGCGCCAGCTGCGGTGAATGCACGCGCGCAGGCGGCAGGTCTCCGGACGGCGCGGGATGGGACGGCGATAAGAGATTAGTGTCGGTCAGAAGGGTTAGGGCTAGGGTTTCGGCAACGGGTGATTTTTAATTGAAACACTCTAGCGCGTGATTTACTTTGGTAAATTTTCAGGGCGTTACAAACCTACCCCACTTAAATGAATCTCGTCCTCGAGATTCGGCTGGCTCCTAAACAGATGGGGAAATTCTTTCTTTAGAGCCTCCTCGCGTTCCCAGGTGGCTTCCTCTTCTCCGTGTCTGCTCCATTGAACTCTGCATATCCGTACTTCGGAGTTTCTTGTCCTTCTGGTGACTGTGTCCAGAATTTTGACCGGTACTTCCTGGTATCGCAGATCCAGCTGTAGATCTATTGTTTCCACCGGCACATGTTCTCCCTCGGGTACTCTTAAACACCTTCTTAATTGCGAAACATGAAATACTGGGTGTATATCCGACATTTCTTCTGGTAACTCCAGTTGGTATGCTACGGCTCCGACCCTCTTCAGAACTCGGTACGGTCCAATGTATCGGGGGGCCAATTTTCCTTGTACTTGAAACCTTCGTGTTCCTCGAATGGGTGAGACCTTGAGATAAACAAAATCTCCCGGATTGAAGCTTATTTCCCGCCTCTTCTTGTCTGCATAGCTCTTTTGTCGGGACTGAGCTGCTTTCAATTTCTCGTGGATTTCCGCTACTTTTTCTTCTGCTTCTTTTATGAGCGCGGGTCCTACTAGTGCACGCTCTCCAACTTCCGACCACATCAAGGGAGTTTTGCACTTTCTTCCATAGAGGGCTTCGAATGGCGACATGCCCAAGCTGGCTTGATAACTATTGTTGTACGAGAATTCCGCATAGGGCAGACTCTGCTCCCAGTCCTTTCCGTAAGTCAGGACACAGGCTCTCAGCATATCTTCCATAATCTGATTCACCCTCTCGGTCTGACCGTCCGTCTGTGGATGATATGCAGAACTGAAATCTAACTTGGTGCCCATGGCTTGATGCAGGCTTTTCCAGAACCTCGAGGTAAATTGGGTTCCTCTATCTGAGACAATTCTGCTAGGTACTCCGTGTAGCTTCACTATGTTTTCCACATAGAGTTTTGCCAGCTTCTCTCCACCGTAGTTAGTTCGTACGGGGATGAAATGTGCCGATTTAGTGAGTCGATCCACTATTACCCATATCGAATCGTGTCCCTTCTGTGTTTTAGGTAGACCTACTACAAAGTCCATTCCTATCTCATCCCATTTCCACACCGGAATGGGCAAGGGTTGTAATAATCCTGCCGGCTTTTGGTGTTCAGCCTTGATCCTTTGGCAAGTATCGCAATGAGCCACGAATCTTGCGATATCCGCCTTCATTCCATTCCACCAATATTTTTGCCTTATGTCCAAATACATTTTGGTGGATCCTGGGTGGATGGAGTAGGCCGAGTTGTGGGCTTCGTCCATGATCAATTGTCGGAAACCTCCGTTCTGGGGTACACAAATCCTATTCTCGTACCATAATGTCCCCTTATCGTCCACTCTGAAACTCGGTGCTTTGTTTTCTCCAGTTTGTTGGCAAATCTTTACTAGCTCTTGATCCGCGCTTTGGGCCTCTCTAATTCTATCCTCTAGCGTCGATTGGACGTTTAGCACTTGGCTGGAACCTCGAGGAATTATGTGCACATTTAATCGTGCCATTTCCCCTCGCAGATGGTCGTCCTTGGGCCCATGGGATTTTCGACTCAAGGCATCGGCTACTACGTTGGCTTTCCCGGGGTGATACTGAATTTCCAAGTCGTAATCCTTGACCAGCTCCAACCATCTCCTTTGCCTTAGTTTTAAATCTGGTTGGGTGAATATATACTTCAAACTCTTGTGGTCGGTGTAAACCTCACACTTATTTCCAATTAGGTAGTGTCTCCAAATCTTAAGGGCATACACTACGGCTGCTAATTCCAAATCATGGGTCGGATAATTCCGCTCGTGAGTCCTGAGTTGGCGGGAAGCATATGCAACGACTTTCCCGTCTTGCATCAGTACACACCCTAATCCTTGTCGGGATGCGTCACAATAAATGACAAAGTCCCGATGAATGTCCGGTAGAGTCAGCACTGGGGCGGTTGTCAACCTTCTTTTCAACTCTTGAAAGCTTCTTTCACAACTTTCCGTCCAGGCAAACTTCTTCTCCTTCTTAAGAAGTTCCGTCATGGGTCGGGCTATCTTGGAGAATCCCTCGATAAATCTCCGATAGTACCCGGCTAATCCAAGAAAACTTCTGATTTCACTAACATTAGTCGGTCGCTGCCAATTGGAAACTGCTTCGACCTTCTCTGGGTCCACTGCTACGCCTTCCGCGGTCAGAATGTGACCAAGGAAAGCTACTCTCTCCAGCCAGAATTCGCACTTGCTGAACTTGGCATATAACCTATGTGTCCTCAGTTTTTCCAATACTACCCGCAGATGTTGCTCATGTTCCTGAACACTCTTGGAGTAGATAAGTATGTCGTCGATAAAGACTACGACAAACTTATCTAGCTCGTCCATGAATACCTTGTTCATGAGGTTCATAAAATAGGCAGGGGCATTGGTTAGTCCAAAGGACATTGCGGTGAACTCAAACTGTCCGTAACGGGTGACAAAAGCTGTCTTAGGGATGTCACTTTCTCTAATTTTGAGCTGGAAATATCCCGACCTTAGGTCGATCTTGGAAAAATACTTGGCTCCTTTTAGCTGATCGAACAGGTCATCAATCCTGGGAAGGGGGTACTTATTCTTAATGGTGACCTCGTTCAGTGCTCGGTAGTCTACACACAACCTCATGCTTCCATCTTTCTTCTTGACAAACAGCACTGGGGCTCCCCACGGCGACGAGCTTGGTCTAATGAAGCCAATTCGTTGCAGTTCTTCTAGTTGCTTCTTTAACTCCGTCAATTTCGAGGCTGCCATCCTATAGGGTCTCTTGGCTATAGGGGAGGTTCCGGGGATAAGGTCGATGACGAATTCTATATCCCTGTCTGGTGGCATACCGGGGAGTTCCTCGGGAAAAACATCTGGGTATTCATTTACTACCGGGACTCCTTCTAAGGGCTTGGCTTCCATGCTAAACATCATTGGGTCAAACTCACTATCCCGGGTATGGCAGATCACTTGTACTCCTTCAGGGTTTGTTAGGTGTACTACCTTGTCAGTACAGCCTATGAGACCATTGTGTCGACTTAGCCAGTCCATCCCAAGGATTACGTCTATTCCCTCAGACTTAAGTACTACCAAATCTGCTAGAAATTCTACCCCACTTAAATTGATCCTTACCCATGGACAGCCTAATTGACAATTGATGTCGCCTCCAGGCGTCCAGGTTAGTAGGGGTGTATTTAGTAGTACTGTGGGTATTTTGTGTTTTTCCACAAAGCTTGAGGATATGAACGAGTGCGATGCTCCAGAATCAAATAATACTGTTGCTAGGGCTGAGTTGACTAGGTACTCACCGAGCACTACGCCCTGAGCTTCTTGAGCCTCCTGCGCATCGATGTGATTGACGCGGGCTCGTCCAAATGATTGCTGGGGCTGCTTCGTCTGCTGGCTGTTGTCGTTGTTGCGGATAGGCACTCGGTTGGCACCAGTCAGGCTGGTCTGGGTCCATTCACTGTGTTGGAGAAGGCTGACGTGGCCGGCTTATTCTTGGCATAAGGGCAGTTGGCAATGTAATGCCCTATCTCACGGCAGTTGAAACAGGCCCTAACATTGTTGTTGTCGTGGGCGACCTGGCTTGTATTGCTCTGCGGGGCCCTCGTGGTATTCTGGCTCCTGGGCGGGGCCTGTGGCCCTGTCACTTGCGACTGAGTCCTATACTGCATTGGGGCCTGAGATCTTGGTGCAGTGTAGTTGGAGTTCCTCGGTTTTTGGAAGCGGTCCTGTTGGTGGGCCTTACTTTCCAGGAATTTGCGTTTATTATCCTTTCTCTCTTCAGCTTTGGCCCTTTCTGTGAGGATAGCCTTGTTCATCAGGGTGTTAAAGTTCGGATAGATCTGGGGAGTAAGCAAGGTCCGGAGTTCTGGGCTTAACCCTTTCTTGAACATGTCTTGCTTCTTATCGTCGTCGTTTACTTCTTCCGGCGCGTACCGGGCCAATTCTATGAACCGGTGGGTGTATTCTTCCACCGTCATGCTTCCCTGTTGTAGTGCGCGGAATTCATCCGCCTTGCGCTTCATAGTGGCTGAAGGGATGTGGTAGCGGCGGAACTCCCTCACGAATTCTCCCCAGGTGATGGTAGAGGCATCTTCGGCTGCGGCACAATAGTTTTCCCACCAGGATAATGCTGTTCCGGTGAGCTGGTGTGGTACCTGATCCCAGACGAGTAGTACGATACCTAGCCTTACCCTAAGTTGTAACCCCCTTGCAGTAATAAAATAGTTTGTGCTTGTTGTTTGTGGTGTTGTGTGCTGGTTTGTTGTGTGCTGATTATTTATATGAGTACCGGCAGGAGGTAGATTCTGCCTTATATATACGAATTAAACAACTTAAACATCACATAATCGTAACCCTAGTTTACCCAATCAACAGGTGACCCCCGGAACGTCGCGAGGGCTCCCGTGGCCGGAACCCCGTAGCCGCTAGTGTCGGAGCACATCCCGTTGAACAAGATCTTCCCAAGGAGAACAAGAAGTAAGCCAGAACCGAGGGGGAAGTCAAGAAGGAGAACAACTACCACCACCCCCACCCTCGGAGACCTGGCGCAGATCATCCATAACCAGACCCTCATACTGGAGACTCTGGCGAATGCCCTCATTAACCGGCAGCCACGAGGGCAGAATATGAACGACAAGCTGACAGCCTTTCTAAGGACCAAGCCACCTACCTTCGCCGGATCCTGCAACCCGTTGGATGCTGACGACTGGTTGCGAGTAATTCAGAGGAAGCTCGAACCATTCGAATGCCAGGACCGGGATAAAGTCCTTCTGGCAGCTCACCAGCTCACCGGAACAGCATTATCCTGGTGGGAAAACTATTGTGCCGCAGCCGAAGATGCCTCTACCATCACCTGGGGAGAATTCGTGAGGGAGTTCCGCCGCTACCACATCCCTTCAGCCACTATGAAGCGCAAGGCGGATGAATTCCGCGCACTACAACAGGGAAGCATGACGGTGGAAGAATACACCCACCGGTTCATAGAATTGGCCCGGTACGCGCCGGAAGAAGTAAACGACGACGATAAGAAGCAAGACATGTTCAAGAAAGGGTTAAGCCCAGAACTCCGGACCTTGCTTACTCCCCAGATCTATCCGAACTTTAACACCCTGATGAACAAGGCTATCCTCACAGAAAGGGCCAAAGCTGAAGAGAGAAAGGATAATAAACGCAAATTCCTGGAAAGTAAGGCCCACCAACAGGACCGCTTCCAAAAACCGAGGAACTCCAACTACACTGCACCAAGATCTCAGGCCCCAATGCAGTATAGGACTCAGTCGCAAGTGACAGGGCCACAGGCCCCGCCCAGGAGCCAGAATACCACGAGGGCCCCGCAGAGCAATACAAGCCAGGTCGCCCACGACAACAACAATGTTAGGGCCTGTTTCAACTGCCGTGAGATAGGGCATTACATTGCCAACTGCCCTTATGCCAAGAATAAGCCGGCCACGTCAGCCTTCTCCAACACAGTGAATGGACCCAGACCAGCCCTGACTGGTGCCAACCGAGTGCCTATCCGCAACAACGACAACAGCCAGCAGACGAAGCAGCCCCAGCAATCATTTGGACGAGCCCGCGTCAATCACATCGATGCGCAGGAGGCTCAAGAAGCTCAGGGCGTAGTGCTCGGTGAGTACCTAGTCAACTCAGCCCTAGCAACAGTATTATTTGATTCTGGAGCATCGCACTCGTTCATATCCTCAAGCTTTGTGGAAAAACACAAAATACCCACAGTACTACTAAATACACCCCTACTAACCTGGACGCCTGGAGGCGACATCAATTGTCAATTAGGCTGTCCATGGGTAAGGATCAATTTAAGTGGGGTAGAATTTCTAGCAGATTTGGTAGTACTTAAGTCTGAGGGAATAGACGTAATCCTTGGGATGGACTGGCTAAGTCGACACAATGGTCTCATAGGCTGTACTGACAAGGTAGTACACCTAACAAACCCTGAAGGAGTACAAGTGATCTGCCATACCCGGGATAGTGAGTTTGACCCAATGATGTTTAGCATGGAAGCCAAGCCCTTAGAAGGAGTCCCGGTAGTAAATGAATACCCAGATGTTTTTCCCGAGGAACTCCCCGGTATGCCACCAGACAGGGTTATAGAATTCGTCATCGACCTTATCCCCGGAACCTCCCCTATAGCCAAGAGACCCTATAGGATGGCAGCCTCGGAATTGACGGAGTTAAAGAAGCAACTAGAAGAACTGCAACGAATTGGCTTCATTAGACCAAGCTCGTCGCCGTGGGGAGCCCCAGTGCTGTTTGTCAAGAAGAAAGATGGAAGCATGAGGTTGTGTGTAGACTACCGAGCACTGAACGAGGTCACCATTAAGAATAAGTACCCCCTTCCCAGGATTGATGACCTGTTCGATCAGCTAAAAGGAGCCAAGTATTTTTCCAAGATCGACCTAAGGTCGGGATATTTCCAGCTCAAAATTAGAGAAAGTGACATCCCTAAGACAGTTTTTGTCACCCGTTACGGACAGTTTGAGTTCACCGCAATGTCCTTTGGACTAACCAATGCCCCTGCCTATTTTATGAACCTCATGAACAAGGTATTCATGGACGAGCTAGATAAGTTTGTCGTAGTCTTTATCGACGACATACTTATCTACTCCAAGAGTGTTCAGGAACATGAGCAACATCTGCGGGTAGTATTGGAAAAACTGAGGACACATAGGTTATATGCCAAGTTCAGCAAGTGCGAATTCTGGCTGGAGAGAGTAGATTTCCTTGGTCACATTCTGACCGCGGAAGGCGTAGCAGTGGACCCAGAGAAGGTCGAAGCAGTTTCCAATTGGCAGCGACCGACTAATGTTAGTGAAATCAGAAGTTTTCTTGGATTAGCCGGGTACTATCGGAGATTTATCGAGGGATTCTCCAAGATAGCCCGACCCATGACGGAACTTCTTAAGAAGGAGAAGAAGTTTGCCTGGACGGAAAGTTGTGAAAGAAGCTTTCAAGAGTTGAAAAGAAGGTTGACAACCGCCCCAGTGCTGACTCTACCGGACATTCATCGGGACTTTGTCATTTATTGTGACGCATCCCGACAAGGATTAGGGTGTGTACTGATGCAAGACGGGAAAGTCGTTGCATATGCTTCCCGCCAACTCAGGACTCACGAGCGGAATTATCCGACCCATGATTTGGAATTAGCAGCCGTAGTGTATGCCCTTAAGATTTGGAGACACTACCTAATTGGAAATAAGTGTGAGGTTTACACCGACCACAAGAGTTTGAAGTATATATTCACCCAACCAGATTTAAAACTAAGGCAAAGGAGATGGTTGGAGCTGGTCAAGGATTATGACTTGGAAATTCAGTATCACCCCGGGAAAGCCAACGTAGTAGCCGATGCCTTGAGTCGAAAATCCCATGGGCCCAAGGACGACCATCTGCGAGGGGAAATGGCACGATTAAATGTGCACATAATTCCTCGAGGTTCCAGCCAAGTGCTAAACGTCCAATCGACGCTAGAGGATAGAATTAGAGAGGCCCAAAGCGCGGATCAAGAGCTAGTAAAGATTTGCCAACAAACTGGAGAAAACAAAGCACCGAGTTTCAGAGTGGACGATAAGGGGACATTATGGTACGAGAATAGGATTTGTGTACCCCAGAACGGAGGTTTCCGACAATTGATCATGGACGAAGCCCACAACTCGGCCTACTCCATCCACCCAGGATCCACCAAAATGTATTTGGACATAAGGCAAAAATATTGGTGGAATGGAATGAAGGCGGATATCGCAAGATTCGTGGCTCATTGCGATACTTGCCAAAGGATCAAGGCTGAACACCAAAAGCCGGCAGGATTATTACAACCCTTGCCCATTCCGGTGTGGAAATGGGATGAGATAGGAATGGACTTTGTAGTAGGTCTACCTAAAACACAGAAGGGACACGATTCGATATGGGTAATAGTGGATCGACTCACTAAATCGGCACATTTCATCCCCGTACGAACTAACTACGGTGGAGAGAAGCTGGCAAAACTCTATGTGGAAAACATAGTGAAGCTACACGGAGTACCTAGCAGAATTGTCTCAGATAGAGGAACCCAATTTACCTCGAGGTTCTGGAAAAGCCTGCATCAAGCCATGGGCACCAAGTTAGATTTCAGTTCTGCATATCATCCACAGACGGACGGTCAGACCGAGAGGGTGAATCAGATTATGGAAGATATGCTGAGAGCCTGTGTCCTGACTTACGGAAAGGACTGGGAGCAGAGTCTGCCCTATGCGGAATTCTCGTACAACAATAGTTATCAAGCCAGCTTGGGCATGTCGCCATTCGAAGCCCTCTATGGAAGAAAGTGCAAAACTCCCTTGATGTGGTCGGAAGTTGGAGAGCGTGCACTAGTAGGACCCGCGCTCATAAAAGAAGCAGAAGAAAAAGTAGCGGAAATCCACGAGAAATTGAAAGCAGCTCAGTCCCGACAAAAGAGCTATGCAGACAAGAAGAGGCGGGAAATAAGCTTCAATCCGGGAGATTTTGTTTATCTCAAGGTCTCACCCATTCGAGGAACACGAAGGTTTCAAGTACAAGGAAAATTGGCCCCCCGATACATTGGACCGTACCGAGTTCTGAAGAGGGTCGGAGCCGTAGCATACCAACTAGAGTTACCAGAAGAAATGTCGGATATACACCCAGTATTTCATGTTTCGCAATTAAGAAGGTGTTTAAGAGTACCCGAGGGAGAACATGTGCCGGTGGAAACAATAGATCTACAGCTGGATCTGCGATACCAGGAAGTACCGGTCAAAATTCTGGACACAGTCACCAGAAGGACAAGAAACTCCGAAGTACGGATATGCAGAGTTCAATGGAGCAGACACGGAGAAGAGGAAGCCACCTGGGAACGCGAGGAGGCTCTAAAGAAAGAATTTCCCCATCTGTTTAGGAGCCAGCCGAATCTCGAGGACGAGATTCATTTAAGTGGGGTAGGTTTGTAACGCCCTGAAAATTTACCAAAGTAAATCACGCGCTAGAGTGTTTCAATTAAAAATCACCCGTTGCCGAAACCCTAGCCCTAACCCCTTCTGACCGACACTAATCTCTTATCGCCGTCCCATCCCGCGCCGTCCGGAGACCTGCCGCCTGCGCGCGTGCATTCACCGCAGCTGGCGCCGGCGCGACTTCTTTTCCTCGCGCGAATACCGCGCGCGTGGCCGACCGGCCGCGATTGGCGCCGACGCGTCTTCCTCTTCCTCGCTGTTCTCCTCGCGCTACGCGTTTCCCCGCGCGTGGCCGACCGGCCGCGGTCACCGCCGCGACCGGTGCCGGCACTTCTCCCTCCCTCTTTTTCTTTTCTCTCTTCCTCCCTATTTCTTTTCCTTTCCCTTTTTCCTTCTTTCCCCTTTTTCTTTCTTCCCTCCCTTTTCTTTTCTCCCTCCTTCCTTCCTGCTCCTCCCTCTTTTCCCTCTGCTCCCGAAGCGCTACACGCCGCGCGCCGCCGTGCCGCTCACGCGCTCGCCCCCGCGTGCCCCGCGTGGCCGTGCGCCACGCCGTGCGCCGCGCCGTGCCCGCGCCCCGCTCTGGCCCGCGTCTCGCCGCGCCGCACGCGCACGCGCGCGCGCCCGGCCTCCGCGACGCCGTGCCGCCCGCCGCTGCCGCGCCCGCGCGTGCCGCGCCGCCCGGCCTCCGGCCCCCACCACGTTGCCCCGTTCCCCGGCCGCGCACGCCGCCGTACGCGCACGCGCCCGGACCCGCGCGCACACGCTGCACAGCGCCGCCCCGCCGCCGCTGGCACCCTCCTCGCCGCTCGCGCCGTCGCCTGTGCCGCACAGCGCCGCCCACGTGCCCGCGCCATCGCGTCGTCCCGGCCTCGCTGCCCGCGCCGCCGCTCGACGACACGGACGTCACGACGCGGCCGCCATTAAGGCTCCCCGCACCGCCCGCCGGCCCCCTCTCACCGGCCACCACCGCCCACCGCCTTGGCCGCCTATAAAAGGGGCCGAAGAGCACCCCGGCGCCGCCACGACCGCCACCGCACGCCCAGCCCTCCGCCTGCCCAAGCACAGGCCGCCGCCGCGCCTCACACGGCCGCCGCCCGCTGCCCTCCGTCGCCCCGCTCCCTCGCCGCGCCCCGAGCCAAAGTGAGTAGGGGAATCAATTCCCCTCCTCTCCCTCTCCCTTCCCCCCCTCAATCCCGAGCCGCCCCGAGCTCCGGCCGCCGGAATTTGGCCGGCGCCGGCACCCCACCGCCCTCCTCTGTTCTGTGCGGGGGGGGAGAGAAAGGAGAAGGGCAACTTTGCCCATAACCCCCCCCCTTTTTCTGTTTTCCTCCAAAAGAAACCCCCTATATTCTTCTTTTTGCAAAAGAAACCCTACGCTCTCCGTTATTCCAAATCGAACCCCTAGATACATAAACCAAAATATATTTGATTCTTTTTAGCATGCACAGGGTATTTCTAGGATTAGCAAATAAGCCCTTACCCCCTTTTAGATAATTATGAACAAGTCCCTGGACCCCCGTTACAGCCCTAACACCCTCTTTAGCGCGTCATTTTATGTGCGAAACGACCTCCGATTGACCCGAAACTTTACCACACCCTTTCTAGTATAGTTTTAGCCATGCCATTAAGAAACCACCCAGAGATATTGCCCCGACCTCCGTAACTAAATTATTTCCGATTCAAGCTCAACGACGAAAGCTTTTAGTTCTTGCGCTTGATTGTGTGGCTGTTTGTTTGTGTCGTAGGACACGGAGTGAACGAGGAAGGTCTTGACTGTGACCAAGCGAACGAGGACCAGTTCCGCGACTCCGAGCCCGAGGGACAGTGCTACGATCAGGACCTCCCGCAAGGGTTTGACGATGGCAAGTTCAATTCCGCCCTTTGATGCATGTTTCTATCCTAGTTTTTATAAACACAACCCAGTGGCCTGTTTTATAAAATTGCATGGTTTTGCGTGCTGAAAACATGGTAGGATAGCCACCCTTGTTTGAGATAACCCTACCTTGACCACCTGATTTTATAAAGAAAATGTGTGTGTGTGGGAAGGGATACTATGTGGTTTTGAAAGATAAGTTAGACGGGATGGATGGCATTTCTGTGTGAATTGCCGTTGGTGTGCTCGTACCTGTGTGGTTGAGCGAGGAAGGGAGATATCCATCCTGTCACCCCTAAGGACCGAGTTGATGTGACATCTCACCTAGCTTCTTGTCGTGCGAACCACTTGACCGTTGTATGGGCAACGGCTTAGCATAAATCCCACTAGTTAGCCTGATAGCCATCAGGAGAGCTGAGAGCAACGGGTGATCAAGGAGACGGGATAAGCTCTGTGTGACTTATGCCCCGGTTAAACCTCGGTGATAGGTCGAATGACCCCTTGATGGATCCCGTGGTGGCTAGTCGGGTCTAGCTAAGGTGGGTAATGGCTTTGTTGGGATCTGCACCGGCACTAAGGTGTTCGTACTGTGGTACCCCACCTGTGGGTAAAGTTGCACACCTCTGCAGAGTTGAAAATCTATTCGAATAGCCGTGCCCACGGTACTGGGCAAGTTACGGTGTGGTCACATAACTAGTGTTTCTCTCTGGGAATGGATGGGCTGGTGTGAGTTGTTTGGAAAGAGTCCGGCAGTTGTGCCGTGTGCTACGGCGGACGGGGAGTCCGGTAGCAGTTTAAAACTTGGATCCTGTGTGGATCAACATCGTGTGCTCCTTGGTATTGGAAAACTTGTTTGAAAATGTTTTCAAAATGAAATCTTGCATATAACCGAGTTTTCCGCAAATAAACCCTAACCGTACCCTTGGATTGTCCTTTGCATTAATTTCTGTTATACCCCCTCCGTGGGTGTGATTGGACTTGCTGAGTACGATTGTACTCACCCCATTCTTACTTTTACAGTGGAAGATCCAGACTACGCCCCCGAAGACAACGAGTAGGGTTTCGTCCTGCACCAGTCTTGCCTGTGGTTGAGGCCACCGTTGGATTCCGCATGGCGCAAGACTCTGATGACCCTTTGTTCGTAGCTAGTGTAGTTGTGTGGGTTCTGGTTGTAATCCTCGCGATAGTGGCGCTTCACTGCCCATTACCGCGTAGAGTTGTACGGTGATGTACCATCTGATGTAATAAAAGTGTTATCAGCCTCCTGGGACTGATAAAGCAACACTTTTAAGTCTTCCCTGATGGGGGGACGCTTCAGTATTCGACTACTTTTGAGAGCAAACTCTGTTGTTCTGCCACTGCTAACTAAAAATATTTTACAGGGACTCACAGAGTTGTAACAAAGCTACCCTCCACAACCCGACATCCCTCGACCAGACCACCTCCTCCCCAGCACCGCAGCCGAAGCGAAGAGGGCTTGAGTAGCTGAGGCCCTGGCCGGCAGCGAGTCCATTGAAGGCAGGAGCCCCCTGGCGGAAAGGAAAGCTGAGGGGGAGGCGAGAAGGGACAACTCCCCTGGACCATCCGTGGAGTTGGCCGAAACTCTGCCCTCGGTCCCGCAGAAGTCGAGTCCTCCAGGTATGAATATGCTGCCTTGTTGTCATACATCAGTATTGTTGCACGCTGACATTATCCGTTTGTAGTCCACCCGCTTCTCCACCCGAGCCTGAGCGCCAAGAGATGGGAACGGATCTAGCAGCTTCTGCGACAGGATCGGTTACCATTGCCGTGGCGGGCACCGTGCCACCAGCTGATGTTGCCCCGCCACCAGCAACGGGTACCTTGGTTGGGACACCACGGGCTATGAGGGTGAAGAAAGCTGTCATGAAGAGGTCTTCGCTGTAAGTGTACATCTTTTTGCATAATGAACATTCTATCCTTTTCAATTGGTGTAATGATACAACTGATTCTGCTTCATTAGGTCTACAAGCGCCGTGAGGCACAAGCCAAAACCAGCCACAGCTACCCCAGTCCCCGAGCCATCAGCCCTAGAAGAGCCCACGCCCAAGGAGCCAGCCCCCGAGGCAGTCCCGACGCTGCCCGACTTGCCACCCCCCGAGCCCCAACAAGCTGAAGCCGGAGCTGGTGGTGAGGAACAAGTCGAGGCCCCTGATGCCGCTCTTGCAGATGGCACAGGTAAGTGTCTGACCACCCACGGCTAGCTGCTTAGACCCCAGGCATTATGTACTGAATGCATCTTGACTTGCAGGTGCCCAGCAACCACCTTCTAAAGAAGCCGCAGGGACCTCAAGGAGTCCTGGAGGTCTGCTGATGGCCGGGCCCGGGTACTAGAACATCATCACCACCAATCTGGTGGATGATCCAATGCTGACGGACAACAACATAAAAACCTTCAAGAAGGCCTACAAGGAGTTGTATGATTTGGCCATGGTAAGACGTGATTACTCGTTTGCTTGTATACGTTGTCGAGTTGCTTGTCTTAATCTCCCCCTTTATGCAGAACATGATCACGCACTCACAAAAGAAGTCCGAGAAGTTGAAAGCAGTCGTGAGTGGTCACGAGGAGCTTGCTGCCAAGGAAAAATGCATATTCGAAGAGCGAACGAAGAACTGCTATCTTCAGAGAGAACTTGACATGCTAAAGCAAGAGCGGACTCGAGAGACGTGGCTCCTCAAGAATGACCTGCGCAATCTCAAGGAACAACTCAAGGAATAAAAGAAGGCGCACCAAGGTAAGCCCTTACTTTCCTCGAGTACTTCCACTTAACAAATCTATCTTGGATTCTAAAAATATCTTCACCGCAGAGCTTAGGAAAATCTTAACGTATAAAGAAGAGCTGCTTACTGACGTGAAGAATATGTTGTATCGCCGTACAGATGATGTCGAGAGGCTGCAGAATGTCATCGCCGACACCGAACAACAGTTCATCGGCAACCTTCTGCAGATCAAGACGCTGGGCGAAGAGAGGGAGCAGCGGCAAAAGGAGCTGGAGGACCTCAGGGGAGCCGCCAAGAAGCTTGTGGACATTGTGGACCCACAAGAAGATGGCGAAGTAGGCGAGCGGCCCTTGCTGGAACAACTCCTCAGAGCACCCCAGAAGGTCATCAAGTTCCTCACTGAAGCCCCGGTCGTGTGTGTCAGCCACGCTCTTGCCTTTGTGAAATCCTTTTGGCCAGAAGCTCAACTAGAAACGTTCACGCAGGGAGTGGCTGCGGAGTGCATGGAAGAACAATTCAACGAGTACCTCCAAGAAGCCCAACCTGTAGCAGAACAGATAGTACAAGGTGTACTGCAAGATTAAGATGTAAAAAATAAGTACTTATTTCCTTGTATATATTCTTATTTGATGTCTCTACTTATACGTGCCTCAAATGAATTGTCATCCAGATTTAAGGGCTAAGTAGTAGACACTACCCCGGGTGCAATGACCCTGGAAGTAGTCATAGTAGCTCCAAGTAGGAACCCATCCAACAAGTTAGACATAACCCGATTGAGCAGGTCTAACCAGTTAGGAAAGAACGCGAGCATCATCGCGAGATTGCCGTGCTTATGGCAAGGAAACAAAACTACCCCGAGTGCAACGACTCTGGGCGTAGTCAAAATCAAACTTATATGAGCGCATCCAACAAGTTAGGTATGAACCAATCGAACGGATCGAACTTGTTGGGAATAAACACGAGCATCGTCGCGGGACTGCCGTGGTTATGGCAAAAAATGAAACTACCCCGAGTGCAACGACTCTGGATGTAGTCAAAATAGCTCCTCATGCGAGCCCATCCAACAAGTTAGGTATAAACCAATCGAACGGATCGAATTTGTTGGGAAGAATGCGAGCGTCGTCGCAAGCGACCATCAAAGGTCACGGCGGAAGTTGATTCATATAAAGCATGAACGTAGCCGAAGCTTCTGTCAAAACTTATAACACGAAGTTGATAAAACATGAACGTGGCCGTAGCCTCTGTCACAACTCATGGCAAGAGGTCAATTTATAAAACATGAATGTGGCCGGAGTCTCCGTCTGTTAACAGAAAAACCTACATTCCGAATTTTGTGACACATAGCCTCCAAATTGATTCGGAAGAAAAAGGCCGCCTAGGCGCCCGGAGAACAGTTATCCCTGCATGCTTCCTCGTGGGTATAACTTCCGCAGGTTCTGAATGTTCCAAGAATTCGGGACATCTTGGCCCTCGGGGTATTGTAGTCGATACGAACCCAGTCTTGTAACCTTCTTGATGATGAACGAACCTTCTTACCTTGAGTTGAGCTTGTGTAAGTCGGACTCATCTTGGATGCGGCGTAGGACCAGATCACCTATATTGAATGACCGTTCCCTCATGTTGCGATCGTGATATCGCTGGATCCCCTGGAGATATCAGGCTGACTGAACAAGAGCGGTGCAGCGAGCCTTTTCGACAGAATCAAGCTCTAACTGCCATGCCTCATCCGCCTCGCCTTCATTGTACATTTCAGCCCTTGGGGATTTCCACATGATGTCGGCCGGCAAGAGAGCTACAAAACCATATATGAGGAAGAATGGTGCTTGTCCTGTGGCTTTGGACGGCTGAGTCCAGAGCCCCTAGACGACATATGGCAATTCGTGTATCCACTTGCCTCCTTTCTTGCTATTTTCATCATAGAGTCTTTTCTTGAGGCCATCAATTATCATGCCGTTCGCCCTCTTGACTTGACCATTGGCCCTTGGGTGTGCAATAGAGACATATTTAATCTTGATGCATGCATTTTCACAGAACTCCCAGAACTGGTTGGCCGTGAAGTTTGATCCCAAGTCCGTGATGATGGTATTCGGAAAGCCGAAGCGATGCAGGATATCGGAGATGAAATCAACAACTCGATCTAGCGTGAGCTTGGCTATCGGCTTGTACTTGATCCACTTGGTAAACTTGTCGATAGCCACCAATACATGTGTGAGACCGCCTGGCGCCGTTGTGAAGGGCCCAATCATATCAAGGCTCCAACAAGCAAACGACCAAGATGGCGGTATGGTGATGAGGCTATGAGCTGGGAGGTGAGATTGCTTGCCAAAGAATTGGCAGTTTTGGCATCTCCGCACAAGGTCCTCAGCATCGGACACTGCGGTGGGCCACCAGAAACCAGCTCTGTATGCTTTCCCCACCAGCGTTCTTGAGGCTGCGTGGTTGCCGCAAACACCCTCATGTATCTCCCGCAGTATGTCGTAGCCGTCTTCTTTCGTGACGCACTTCATAAGAATGCCTAAACGTGCGCTACGGCGGTAAAGCTTGCTGTCGACTAGGACGAACCCCTTACTTCTACGCATGACATGAGCTGCCTCTGTGCTTCTTTCATCCATCCCCGCTGGTAGTCTTTGATCCCGGATGAAATCGATATAAGCCTCTCTCCAGTCCGCACCAAGCATCATAACCTGCCGATCAGGTTGTTGAGGGCCCGCATCGGTGGTTACCTGAGGTGAGGACTTGATGGATGGCTATTTTAACTCCTGGACAAAGACTCCCGCTGGAACCTGTGCACGAGTAGACCCCAGCTTGGATAGTATATCGGCGCCAACGTTATGCTCCCATACCACACGATGAACCTCCAAGCCAGAAAACTTGTTTTCCAGCTTGCGCACTTCTATTACATAGGCGTCCATCGTCTCCTTATTGCAGTCCCACTCTTTGTTGACTTGCTGAATGACTAGAAGTGAATCACCATATACAAGAAGTTGCTTAATGCCTAGTGATATCGCCAAACGGAGCCCGTGAAGGAGTGCTTCATACTCGGCTTCATTATTGGATACCTTCGAAAGGATCTGGAGGAGATACTTCAATTGTTCACCTCTTGGAGAAATAAATATAACTCTAGCACCACCACCATCGAGCTTAAGAGACCCATCAAAGTACATGGTCTAGTGCTCTGGCTTGTCGGCTGGAGGTGGAATTTGATTCTCCCTCCATTAAGCCATAAAATCGACTAGAGCTTGAGACTTGATCACAGTGCGTGGCTTGAAGTCGATGGACAAAGCCCCCAGTTCCACTGCCCACTTTGATATACGCCCGTGGCATCTTGATTATAGAGAATATCCGCCAACGGAAAATCCTTAATCACAGTGATCTTGTACTCATCAAAGTAATGGCGCAACTTTCTTGATGTAATCAGAATTGCATATAATAGTTTCTGAACTGCCGGGTATCGTATCTTGGATTCGGAGAGTACCTCGCTGACAAAATATACAGGCCTCTACACTCTAAATGCATGGTCTTCCTTGCCTCACTCGACTACAATAGCACTGCTGATGACATGAGTTGTTGCCACAATGTAGAGTAGTAGATCTTCTCCCGGCAATGGTGCTGTAAGAACTGGAGGAGACTGAAGGTGATGCTTCAGGTCTTGCAAGGCTCGCTCGGCCTCCTCTGTCCTTTGGAACTTGTCGTGGCGCTTTAGGAGCTTGAAGAAGGGTAGTCCTCTCTCCCCCAGCTGGGAGATGAACCTGTTCAGGGCTGCCATACATCCTGTTAGCTTCTACACATCTTTGATTATGGCTGGAGCCCCCATATTAGTGATGGCCGAAATCTTCACAGGTTTGGCTTCAATTCCCCGGTTGCTGATGATGAACCCGAGCAATTTCCCTGATGGTACTCCGAAAGTGCATTTAGTTGGGTTGAGTTTCCACCGAAACCTGCGTAGGCTGCTGAACGTCTCTTCCAAGTCTGCAATCAGGCCATCAGGATTCCTGGTCTGGTGATCTGAATAACAATCAAGGAAACAAAGGAGTACACAACCCGCCGTCGAGTCAACGACTTGATCAATGCGCGGTAGCCCGAAGTGATCCTTTGGGCAATGCTTGTTGAGATCGGTGTAGTCAACACACATTCTCCATTCATTATTCTTTTTCCTTACAAGGACGGATTAGCTACCCACTCTGGATGAATCACTTCTTTAATGAAGCTAGCCGCGAGGAGTTTAGCTATTTTCCGTTTAATTGCCTCACGCTTGTCGTGAGCAAATCTTCGAAGGCGTTGCTTTTTGGGCACAACCTGTGGGTGTACATTCAGACTATGCTCGATTAGTTCCCTGGGCACCCTTGCAATATCCGCTGGTTTCCACGTGAATATGTCTCGGTTAGCCTAAAAGAAACTGACGAGCGTGAGTTCCTATTTCTCACCTAAGCCCGCGCCGATGATGGCGGTCTTAGATGAGTCACCATCCTGGAGCTGGATTGACTTGAGGGCCACATCACCAGTCTACTTTATGCTCGACTTGCTGGCCTTTCTTGAAGGGATCTCTAGCCCGGCTTGGGAGAGCTGCTGCGCGGCCGCGAGTACTTCCCCTGAAGCATCTGGCACACGCGTAGTCGAGGCATATTGGATCGCCTCCTGGTTGCAATCATATGACTTCTTCAAGTCACCTTGGAGAGTGAGTACCCCACTTTGTCCTAGCATCTTAAGAAGCAGATAAACATAATGCAACACTGCCTTAAATTTGGTAAGTGCCGGACGACCCAGTATAGCATGATAAGAAGATTCGAAGTTAGCAACTTCGAATTTAATGAACTCGGTGCGGTAGTTCTCCCTCGTGCCGAAAGTGACTGGAAGAACCACCGTGCCAAGTGGGTGCGCCGTATTACCTGGGACAATGCCGTAGAAAGCAGACTTGCTTGGAACCATCATGTCCGTGAAGTCGAGACCCATCTTTCTCAAAGTGCTGGCGAAGATGAGGGTGAGGCCACTCCCACCGTCGATGAGCACCTTGGTGAGCCTAACTTCTGCCACCACCGGATCCAGGACCAGAGGGAACTTACCAGGCTCCAAAAAGCTTGTCCACTGTAACACCCTAATGTAAGTTCCACTAATTTTAATGAAGTTATTTTGGCTCAAATGAAATTTCCAAGGTTTTTCTCTAATTTACCTTGCATTTAAAACAATTTATAACACAGGAAAATAAAACTAATTAAATGGTCAACATGTTTGTGCATTCATGCTGGAGCATTATTTTTTCTTGTGTTGAGCTTGTAGGGTTTGAATTCGAATCTATTTGAATTCAAATAGTTTGTTTGAATAGATTGAGTAAAGAAAAAGAAAAGAAGAAGCAAAGGAAGGAGAGTCCAGCCCAAACCTCCCTCTCAGCCCAGCCCTTTTCCCCGGCAGCCCATCTCCTTTCCCTTCCCTCCTCTTCTTTTCCGCGTGGGCCGGCTCGGCCCAGCAGCCAGCCAGCGCCCCCGAGCGCCCCCTCTCTTTCCCTTCACTGCCAGCTCGGGCCCGCCTGTCGGCGCCACTTTTTCTCCCAGCACGCGCCGCGCTCTCCCTCTCTCCTTTCTCCCTGACAGCTTGGTCCCGCGCGTCAGCTCCTCCTTCCCCTCCTCTGTTTCCCCTCCGCAACGGCCGTGCAGCACCACCGCCGGAATCTCCGTGCCGCCCGCGCTTGGGCCCGCATGCTGAGGGATCCGCTGCCCCATAAGTGGGACCCCCAACCCCTGCGCTCTCATCTCCCCACTCGTGCTCCGCCGCCTCCAACCCTAGCACCCCGCTCGTGCAGAGTCCCCGCGCCGCCGCATCCCTCCGCCTCTGCTCCGCCGCGAATCCATCGCTCCGGTGACTCCCAGCTCCAGCCAAGAGCTGCGGTAGCTCCACCCCGTCATCAGGGAGCTGTTCAGGGCTTCTGCATCAACCCCCGAGCCCTGCTCACGCCGGAATTGGAGCCGAAGCCGACGCCGGTGAGATGCCCCGCACCCACGATTCTTGGTCGTCGGGGATCCTCGGACTCCTCTAATCCCCCTGGCGCCTTCACAGGACCCCCACACGTCGAACCACGGTGACCCGGAGCCCGGAGAGTCCCGGCAACATCCCTCCCCGCGAGCACCCGAACCTCTCCGCCGCTGGTCGTCGTCGTCTTTCCCCTTCCGCGGCAGCTCCGGCCACCCCGAGCCCTTGGTGAGCCTCCCCTCCTTCCCCTGGTTCTTTTGCGCTGGATCTCATAGTCGTTGGCAGCCTGTGGCCTCTAGAACGCCGCTCGCCGGCGATGTCCCCCACCCCGAGCCACCCTCATCGTCGATTTGCCCTAGCCGTGCCCAAACTCGCCACCACAAGTACCCAATTGGATTCGTCGTGCCGAGCCCTAGCTCCTAGACTTGATCTCGTGCAAAACCGAGCCCGGACGGCCAAGTTAGGCCAAGTCCGGTGAGTTGCAGCAGTGCGCCGCCGCGGGACTCTCTTCTCCGGTGAACCCCGCCGCCGGCCGTGCCCCTTAGAACCTCAGCCACCCGATCTGCAACCAAGGGCGGAGATTAGATCGCGCACGTTTAGATCTGAGCCGTGAGATTGGGATCCAAGGGATCTAAATCACGCATACCGGTTCGGGGTAGGAGCGAATCAGAGCCGTCAGGTCTGGAGTAGGCGGTCTAGATTAGATCCATTCAAGTATGGACTCGGTCCGTTCGATCTAGATCCTACGGTTGATAGGCGCGCGTACCGGTTCGCTGTCAGGATTAGATCGGGGCCGTTAATGTTCGATCCGAGGGCCCAGAACAGAAGATATCGCTTCAGCCTGCTTCTTTTGCTAAAGAGCCCTCGGGTTTTCCGGGAATCAACTGTGGCAGAACCGCTCGAATTATTCCGACTCAAGTGCGCTATTGATCGCCGTACAACTGCAATCAGCCCATCGCACTTCAAATGGAATAATCCTTTGGTCTGTCGGGTCTCCGCCCGATGCAACCACGGTTCAGCAGGATCGAAGCAGGTTTACCTCGCACGAAGGTGAGTTCACATCACAGAATAGCTCATCAACTTTTAATTTACAACCATACATACATTATTACAAACCAAGTTCAAGGATAAGTAAATTTATACAAACCATGTTCAACTGACAAGCGTAACAGCTTGTCTAAACTCACAGCGGTAGAAAAAAAGTTTTTACGCGACTACACATGTCGCGAAGGCGAACACCAAGCTTAGCCCAAGGCCTGGTGTCACTCCGGAGGGTCAGTGCTGGCCGGGGTCGGGTCCCACTCCACGGACCAGCCAAACGGAACGGACGTTGGCCACACAAGGTTGTCCGTGGTACTCTCGTAGGTTATACCTGAAACAGACATTAGCAAGGCTGAGTATTCTAATACTCAGCAAGGCTTACCCGGGGCTGGGTATACTTAGCCCATAACTAGACCCATGAAGGCATTGTAAAGGCTCTGGGTTTATTTTCAGCTGAAAAGCAACAAAGAGTATGAACTATTTTCAAATTTTAGCGTTCATCTTCTAGTTGAGTATTTATTCTAGATTAGCACCTACACTAAGCAAGCAAGGTAGTGATTATCACCCATCAAGATTATCCTTCATTAGTTCCACTTCTTACTCAATGTGGTAAAAGGGATAAGCAATCTCAATCCTCGTGAGAGGCGGACGATTCGAATCGAATTTGACCTTGCAAGGTAAACCTAGCACACACGCTTGGAACACCAATGGGGCATTCTGAAGCAACCGTTTACCTTTCATTCCGATTTGTGGACAGGCCACCACAAGCGACTTGCAGGACCGTACGCACATCACTCGTGCAGGACATACGTCTGTAGCGCGACTACAAAACCCGTATTCCTGTCTGCCATGCAGAACGTACTCCCACAGGTCGGTGCATGTGAACAAAACATAAAGATCGAGTGGTGGAAGTATATCCACTTACCGGGCCGATCGGTTACTAGGCTTACCGCTTTACCATTTTTCACGGCATGTGGCTAGTACTGTTCAAAAACTTAGCCACCACTACCACACATTCCGACCTTAAGACTTTTATCAAAACAGACAGGGTAAAACCTCAGGTCATGATACAACACATGACCCTGTCCGTCATCCTTATAGTGGTTGCAGAAATGTAAACATGCAACTCCTATATCGCGCGAGTGACAGGAAATCACCCGACTTCTACCGGTCCTATTAGCGAAGCATCTAACCGATAAGGACTCGGAAGCATTACACTGGATTCCTAGGATTTATGCATCTAGGGTTTCACTTCAACTCCTAGACTTAATGCAAGATATAATATAGATAAGCATAGATTGCAGTGTAGATAAAGTAATGGGATATGTCCGGGGCTTGCCTTCTTGAGTGGAGTTAGGGGCAGGAGTGTCAGAGGTTTCCGAACTCGGGTTCGGGGCTTCAGTTAGTCCCTCGATGACTTGCGCTGGATCTTCTGAAAAGCCTTGGTCTTGTCCTAAGACCAGTTCGTAGTCCCCGTCGTCGAGTGTCGTTGATTCTATATGAGATGCAATAAATTAAATAAGGTGAAATTTAAATTTAAAATATCACATTTCAAATATTGTATCTCATCTAAATAACACACAAACATGCATAAAATAAAGAGGTTTTAGATTTAAAACACTATTTATAAAGATATGGTAGAGTTTATTGCAATAAGAACTAAAACATTTAAATTAAATTTGAAATGAACCAAAATTTGAATTAAAAACTTTTAAATAAAAGATTATAGAAATTTGATTATATATTAAACATTATAAAATATTACATTAGTGAATGATAACATATTCCAATTAGAGAAAGTTATACATTAGGTTTATTTCAAATTTGAAAGTTCAAATAAAAGAAGTTAAACTTAAAACAAGTTTAAGTTTGCAACTTTGTACAAGGTTATCTAGAGCTCATAGAACATTTATGCCAAACTTCATAAGCAACCAAGCATGAAATGACAAGGTTAAGTGTATATCACCCCTTAATCTTAGATTTAAAATACAGGTAGAAATATTTTGTTTCAAACTAAACTCTATTAACAAAAGTCATAGAGTTTGAAATCTAGTTTCTAACAAAACTAGTTTTGCCATTTTTGGATTTTTCTATGAATTACTACGAATTTTACAAGACAGGAAATGCTTGCACATGAAATAACAGGCATCCTTTACAAACTAGTCCCTGAGTTTTACAAACAACCCCCTGGAAAGAAAGCATATAGAGCAATTGGGTCCAATGACCATGGCCGGCGGGGAGGAGCTCGGGGCCGGCCAAATTCCGGCCGGGGAAGTCGCCGGCGGTGAGGGGGAAAGGGAGGGGGAGCACGAGGAGGTCTTGGGCTACCTGTGGGTGGTCTTGGGGAGGCTCGGGATGGCCGGAGATGAGCTGCCCACGGAGGGCCGGGCCGGCGGCCGGAGGCGCACGGCGGCGGGGAGGTTCCGGCGGGCGAAGGAGGGAAAGGCCGGGTTGGGAGGCTGCAGTGGGGCACGGGGGAGCTAATGGTGCGGTCGGTTTGGGGAGGAAGAGAGCGGAGGGGGAGGCTCCACGATGACCCGAGGTCACGGCGGCGCTAATGGAGGGGCGGCGGGGAAACTGGCGCGCGCGAGCAGGTCCGGGCGGCCTTTTATAGGCGGTTGAGAAGAGAGGAGGGAGCACGAGCGAGCGGAACTTCAATTTGAGCGGCTACGGGGGAGGAACCGGTGAATCCCAGTGGGCGGCAGAGGCACCGGCGGCGGCGCGGCAGTGCCGCGGGTGGCGTGGCGCGCAGGCAGGGCACCAGCAAGGGGGAAATTAGAGCGGTGGAGAGGTAGAGCGACGACGTGTGGCGAGGGCGAAGCTGGAGGTGGCCGGCGACGTCCAAGGACGGAGTACTGCGCCGGCGACAGAGGGAACCAGGAGCAGGGCAGGGGAGCGGTGGCGCAGGGAGGAAGAAGGGGGAAGGAACTGAACCAGGGACTGCTTTGCAATTTCAGAGAAAAACCGGGACCTTACTGAAAAGAGCTTGCAACTTTTAAACCAGTGCTCAAATGAAGATGGTCCAAAAAGCAAAAGTGCATGGTTTTTCAAACTCTACAACTTCTCTTTAAGGTTCATCTGCATTTGAGCAATAGTTTTGGAAATAAAATAGACTTAGTAAAAATCTCACATTTTATGTAAATCCCATGGGTAAAATTACTTTTACATATATACCCAAGGGTAATTTCACTTATTTTTGCCATTTAACCACAGATATCACTTTTTGCAAAATAACCCTCTTACTTTTAAACCTTTCCCTCTTTATCCACCCATTTTGCATAAAAGGACTTCTAGTTAAAATTAATTATGTACACATCACTTTTTCCATAGCCTTGCACCTATTAAACACACATTTTGCCATACTTTAGACCTAAAAACATATCAAAAATCCAGGGTGTGACTAAGCTAATTACCCGAGTGTCACATCAACCCGCGGTCCACCCTTAGTTCAAAAGTATTTGCAGTCAAGTCCTATTTTACTCGTTTAGACCCCTGCGCTTTCGGGTTTTAGTGCCCGCAGTCCATGCCGCGTGTTTTCACGTGCTAGCCCCTGAGTCTATGCTCTAATTATGTTTAGGTCCCCAGTTTTCGTACAGAACCCCCTGTAGTCCAGTTTCTCTCGCAAATAGGTCCCTGGGACTTGTTTTATGCGTAGTTTTGGCGTTTTAGCTCCATTTTAGGTGTTCTTTATATCCACGCGATCGTTGTAACGCGTAGAATAGTTCTAGGCCAGTTTTATGTGCTGTTCTATTGTATTGGTGTACTGTTTCTTATATTTTGCTATTGTTTGCATGTGTGTGCATGTGTGGCCCATGTATTGCTGTTACGATCGTGAATAGACGTCGAGCCACCGGAGCAGTACCAGGAGCAGCCATCTTCCGAGTAGTTCGAGCAGCAGCCGGGAGAGTACGAGGAAGGCAAGTATAACATGAACATCCTACCACCTTTAAATATAATTTCATACTGCATTTTAATACTGTATGCCTATAAGGACTTTCCTAGCCACTTTATATCCTTTATATATACCCTTTGGGTTGCATTTTGGTTAGTTGTGCTAGGTTGCTGCGCTATAACACACTTGGTCCTTTTTAATTAATTTGATTAATGGTCTTATGCAACTGAATCCTGAGAGTGACCCTCTGTGCTGTGTGCTTGAGCGGCTCACGTCTCCGTAAAAGATGTTTTGTTAGAAACATGGTTTAGGGGGCCAGCACGGTGCTTAGTGCTTGGTTGGCCACTCTCCATAAGGACCGGTTCATAGAGCGACAACCTGGGACAACCGCGCAACCACAAAACTGGAATGGGCCGGTCTTGACTTACTAATTAGGTCGTGTTGGTTTGGGAGTAACTTACCTGCGTGGGCAAGAGGGGTGGTAAGCTTCAATGGTCCCTGCTCCTCCGGCTTGGTCTGTGCTGTGTGTCTTGTACCCCCGGAGGTGGGCCCCATCGTCGCTGATCCAGAATCCTTAGCGGTTACACCTTACCAATGTGATCCTTTGTAACGGTCTCGTAGTGTGCTTGCTAGCCATCTCACCTAAGGAAGTGTGATAAACAACTAGCGTAGCTCACGACTTGTGGGTAAAGTTGTGCAACCTCTCGAGAGTGTAAAACTGATATATCAGCTATGCTCACAGTCATGAGCGGCCCAGATCCTCCTTTTGATTAGTGGGGTTATCAACCTTTGATTAGGGAGATTCCCGGGGTGGTTGTGGTTTGGTGGGTTCTCAGTAGTTCTTAATTAATATTGATTAATTTTTTATGCAATTGGGTTATGGTAATTCATCCACTTGTAGTAATTAGCTTTAATAAAATTGGCCAAGACTAAAAGCTAATGCAGTTTATTCAGCCAGCCCAGAGCCTCATAGTTTGTGTTATACTTGTTGAGTACTAGTTTGTACTCACACTTGCCTCTCTACTCTTCTGTTCTATTTTGGATATCTTCGACTGCTCCTCAGTGCCCGGCAACGTGGAGGACTACGTCAGCGGCTTCGACGACTTCTAGGTGTTTGTCTCCCAGTCGACGTCCCTGTGGCGCCCAGCTCTCCATGTATTCATTTTACGCTTCCACATTCCTTGAACTGATTCTTGATTCAGTTGTAATAAAGATATTCATTTTATAATTTATACGCTTTTATTCGTGACATGTGTTGTGATATCTTGATAATCTGTTGTCTATATGCGTGACTTGATCCTGGCGATATATAATTGCTCGATTTATGTTTTTATAAATCGGGTGTGACATCCACTGATCGTCGCGGGAGAACGAGATGGGCACCTCCAACCAATGGAGTGGTCATGGTGCCGCCGGCTCGACGGACATGATCTCCCGGAGAAGCAGTTTTTGTTCCCGCCTGGAACCGAAGTCTCCATCTCCCCCGAAGATGATGTTGACGGTCTTTGAAGCATCTTGGAACTTTGCGTTGCACCCTTGGTCCCCTTGGTCATCATCTTTAGGTTCTTTATCCACTGGATTCTTGTTCTTCTTGCCACCACCTGAATTGCTGAATGTCCTCCGGAGATGGTAGCAATCGATTACCACGTGATTGGCACCTGGATGCCACGGGCATTTCTTCTGCAGGAGCTTCTCGAACTCCTCCTGTGTTGTCAACTTCTTGCCTCGCGAGGGATGATCCACAGCTGTGATGAGATCATTTGGTTTGCGCTTTCGGGATGGACCCAAATAGTCCCGCTGGCTCTTGTTGTTGCGGTTGTCATTTGGACGCCTCAGATTGCTATCTTGGTGCCTCGGGAACCGCTCCCGCATCTTCTCTTCCTGCTCGGACCAGTCATGCATCATGTCACGAAGGCCCGCAATAGTTTTCGTCCTATTCCACCCGAAGTCTCTATAGATGCCTGGGTCGGTGATGCCGTTGTAGAAACAGTCGATGATGTCTTCCTCCGAGATGTTCGCAATGGTAGTGCGAACGTTGAAGAAACGGCGTGTGTAGGACCGTAGGAGCTTGTTACGTTCCTGTTTACATTGAGCAAGATCATGATGAGTACCTGCACGAGCGATCGCCCCCTGGAAGTTGTCGATGAAGACCTTCTCTAGCCGCTCCCAGGATTCGATCGAGTTATTGTTGAGGCTCTCCAACCACGTGAGCGGCGCAGGGTCCAAAGCCATCGAGAAGTAGACGACCTTGGTGATGTTGGAGCCCCCTACGACTTCAATGGCGGTGGAGTAGCAACATAGCCATTGCAGAGGGGGTTGCTTGCCATCATACTTGGTGATGCCGAGCAGCTTGAAACCCTCAGGGTACTTGTAGCTGCTGAACCGTGCAGAGAAAGCTGGGAAACGGTCACTGCAGTCACTACCTTTTGTCTCAACTTCTTCGCACACTTTGCGCCTGGAGTCAATCACAGACCGCGCATCACGGCCTTCATTGATGTGCTGGCGCAGGTCTTTTGGAAAAGGCCGATGATAGGCCTGCCGCGGGTTACCTCCTGGAGGTGGCTGCTGCCTCCCGCTAGGGGCTTGACTCCCGCAGCCATTGTCGTTGTTGCTGCGCTGAGGTCGAGGACGGCCGCCTGTCGTTCGACTATGTGCCTGGCTTCGGCTCTCGCCCATGCGCTCCTCCCTGACGGTAGACGTCGGATTTTGCTGATCCAGCTGGATCCAAGCCCTCTGTGCGTAACGAAGTGCTTGACGCACGTTCGAATCATTACTACGCTCGAGTATGGCCGTGACCCTGGCGATGTTGGCCACCGGAGTCCTAAAGCCCCGCTCGCTTATGGTAGTGAATTCGGCGTCAAGCTCGCGATGCATGCACCGCATGTGCTCATGGACCCTCCTTCATTGATGTGCTGCGCGAGCTCTATTCCGGGTCCTTCGTGCCTCATGATTGGCATCATTTTCGTTGCCGGCGTTGGCTGTGGTTTCGTCCTCGGAGACCGCATCAAATTCAACGATGGGCAAGTCACCATCGTCCTCGCCTTCTTCCACCATCAGCACCTGGCGTGAGATGAGCTCCTCAGAGCTCTCGTCGACTAGTTCAGTCGACCCCTCCACCACGGTGGCTAACGGCCTGCCCTCTTGAAAAGGCAAAGGCTCGAGGTGGGCCACAAGTCGATCCTCAGCCTCGAGTAGATCAGAGGGTTTCATGCCCTTCCAATGCACGAAACGCCCCTCCGGGGTGGAGGTGATCATCAGATCGCTGGCACCAAAACAACCCAAATCCCCCCGACGTGCGGTGGCTTCGGGCCCTCCAAGTTGGAGCAGACAGTCCAAGTCCTTCTCTAATGCGTAGAGGGACTCGGACATGTCGGCCTCTTGGAGATCAGTGACCAAATTGTGTAGACCGAGTTGAGATTGGCTACATGAATCCTTAGATTGGAACAAGTCCAACCCAAGGAAAGTTGATGCAGCGCCGGATGAAGTCGCGCCAGAAGCAGGCTCCACCTCAATCCTTGCAGCGGATGCATGGATTGACAAGTCATCGAGATCATCAACGAACTTGTCAAGGTTGCTGTGAGGATCCACCGCAGGAGTTTTTGGCTTCATGTCGACGAGGAACCGATGAAAACTGCCCGCACCATCTGCGATGCAGACCCACGAGCCAAAAACAAACGTTGTACCCTGAGAAGGTACTAACCTGGTGAACTGGAAAGATACCATCGAGTTCGCCGGTGGATCTTCGATGCGCTCCCCTACCTGGCGCACCAGCTGTCTGTGTTTTACTAGCCGCCCACCGAAGGGTATACCCAAGGTGGTAAGTTTAGGTGAGGAGACGCCGAGATCAGGAACTCGAAGGTGCAAGGAACACAAAACTTAGACAGGTTCGGGCCGTGAGGTGCGTAATACCCTACATCCTGTGTGATGATTTGTATTGCTTGGGTGTAGAATGATCTGTTTTGAGGGGGTCCCTGCCCCTCCTTATATATCCAGGAGGTCAAGATTACATGGATCTAATCAATACCAGCCAAGGAATCATACTTGGGTATAACTTGGGTAGCTTTCTTCTGTACCGGCTAGCTTTATCTCCTACTCAAATGAGTAGAAAACAACTTAAATAAGAGATAAGATTGGCTTTATCTCTTAACCCTGTTTAAACTACGTTATGTGCACAACCCCGTGGCCCCGGGTCTGACATACCCCAAAGATCCTTTTCCACTATCAAGCATCGACCAAGTTGTCGATCCTTTGTTTTCTAGACGCGTACTCTGGGTACTACCAGATAAATATGGCAAAGGATGATGAGGAGAAAACTTCCTTTACCACCCTGATGGGAACCTACTGCTACATCCGCATGCCCTTCGAGCTCAAGAATGCTGGGCCGACATTCCAATGGACCATGCGTTTTACCTTGAAGGACTTGCAGAGCCACAATGTCGAAGCTTACGTCGACGACATTGTGTTGAAGACCTGACAGCAGAAGACCCTCCTGTAGGACCTGTCAGAAGCCTTTGATAGCCTGCGAACCACCAGGCTCAAGCTCAACCCCGAGAAGTGCATGTTCGAGGTAACAGTGGGGAAGCTCCTGGGCTTCCTCGTGTCGAGTCGCGGCATCAAAGTGAACCTAGAGAAGGTGGAAGCAATTGATCACATGTAGCCCCCGACTCATCTGAAGGAGGCTCAACGCCTCGCGGGGTACATGGCAGCTCTCGGGCGGTTCATCTCCAAGCTCGGAGAGAGGGGCCTTCTGCCCTTCAAGCACCTCAAGAAGGCCGTCCGGTTCGAGTGGACCATGGAAGCAGATCAGGCATTTCGGGGTTTGAAGGAATACCTTTCCTCCCGCCGGTGCTAGTGGCACCCTGCGACAAGGAGGAACTACTCTTATACATCTCCGCCACCCCGCAAGTCATATGTGCGGTGCTGATTGTCGAGAGGGAAGAGGAAGACCCTAGAGAGGGAAGCCCAGACCCTGGGAGAAGGGGGCCACGAGAGGCTATGGAAGGGCCCCCGACCTCGGATCCTGGGATCATCTCGGACGGGCCCTTAAGGCGGCCTCGATGCGTGCAACACTAGGTGTACTTCGTGAGCGAGGTACTCCGAGAGGTGAAAGAGTGTTACCCGCAGGCACAGAAGATGTTGTATGCCATCCTCATGGCGTCCTGCAAGCTGCGGCATTATTTCCAAGCACATCAGGTCATTGTGGTTACCTTGTACCCCCTTGGACACATCCTCAGGAATCGAGAGGGGACAGGGCGCATGGTGAAGTGGGCAATCGAACTGGCCGAGTTTGGTCTGCAGTTCTACCCCGGCATGCGATCAAGAGTCAAGCCCTCGCTGACTTTGTCACTGAATGGACCCCGGTCCCCGACATCGAGTGACCGGAAGAAACCGCGTACCTAGCGGTCGATGATGACAAGCCATGGACCTTGGAGTATTGGTGTATGAACTTTGATGGGTCACTCACCCTCCAGGTGGCCGGAGCTGGGGTGATCCTGACCTCCCCGGACGAACAGATCCTCAAGTACGCCATTCAGCTCGACTTCCAGTCCACGAACAACATGGCGGAATACGATGGCCTCCTAGTCGAGCTACGAGCTGTAGTCGGGCTGGTGGATAATAAACATATATGGGACCATCTTGTTGATGCATCAATAACTACCATGAAGTACCAAAATGGTCTCGTTAATGGATGAATAGGACCACAAATATCTCCTTGAATGCGTTCAAGAAATGTTAGTGGTTCACCTTTATCTTAAGATAAGAGGGTCTTAAGATTAATTTCCCCATAGCACGGGCGGTGCATACTGTTGACGTCATTTTTTGACATGTGTTAAGATAAACGGTGAAATGGAGCCAGCGCGCGTGATGAAGAAATGAGCTAGTTTTATTGATGATGGGCATGGGGCTCCGATTTGGGAAGTATTGGCGTATGCAGTTTGGAGATCGGCCGATGATATTTGTACTGATGTGCTAAGGGAATTTCAAGATACAATTAGAATTAGGATGACGTAGTCGTGGGACCGTTTGTTTTGTTTTTAGAAAATCTCTTTCTTTTTGTTCAAGATATGTGCGTGCCGTAATCGACTAGGACTCATTAGTTTAGGGTATAAATATAGGTTGTAGGAAACCTGAGAAAGACACATACACATCCAATAAACAAAGCCTTACAATTCTCTGGCAATTTACTTTCTTTGTCGGCGACTTCGCTATTTTCTCTTTTCGCGAGTTCTTTCAAGTTGATCGAGGACGTCTTATATTCGAGCGACTTGATCTGCTAGTAAGTTTTCATTCATTGAGTAAATCTAAGCTTTAGTTAACTGGCGCATCGCTGTTACTTCGTTTAGTTTTGTTCAAAGTTATCAAATTACATCTAGGTCTTGACTTTCTGGTGTATCGCTGTTGTCTCATCTAAATTAGTTCATATTTTATCGATATCTGCTAGAATTATAGGTTTTTCCTGTTGTTTTAGCTTTTATCAGATCTACCCATCTTGAAACACGTGTAATCGGCTGCGAGATCCCTTAATTTTATTAAAATATCATAGAGCCAATTTTGATGTATTTCAGGTGCTTTCAAGTAGCTTTATTTAAGTTGCACATTCGTAGCTTTCATATCGTTACGCGCTTGCAATCGGCTATTTGGGCCGGTTTGTCGTTTTCTGCATCGGCTGAAATCCGGCCGATAGGTCGGAGTAGTTCCTTTACACGATCTATATTGCTATGCGCTTGTAATCGGTCGCCCGAACCGATTTGTCATTTTCTATATCGGCTAGATTTGGCCAATCGATCCATAGCCTGCCGATTACGATGCGTGTAATCAGAAAAGCCTGCCGATTACGCTGTGTGAGAGACATTCGGAATACCCAGCCGATAAGCTCCTAAATCTAATTCTTTGCTCTTTTTCTTGTCAATTTACAAGTCAAATTGACTGGCACACCTTGGTTCGAAGGTTTGCGGTCTGAGCTTGGTGAACAGTACTCTCAGGCCTGGTGTGTAGATTTTTACGTCAACACATCTTTTGGCATGCTCGGTGGGACAGAAGAAGCTTCAATATGACTAAGAACAACAGCGACGAGGATGGTTACATCCCCATCGATGAGGACAAGCTCAAAGAGGATCAGAAGGATGAAGTGCAACAAGCCACAGAAAGATTCAGGAAGGAGTGCCTCAAGTCCTTCAGCGCTACGAGGAGTGGTGAAGTCATCAAGAAGTTTGACTTCCCTGCTCTCCAACCCCTGACTGAAGCCCAACGTGAGAACAAGATGCTGGATGCGGTGCACCAGGCTGTGAACCATGCATTTTTCAACCATGCACCGGTCATGACGCACACCGTGCACAACACGGTGGTAAAGACATTAGGAGAAAGAGCGTTCAAGGGCTACGAAGGGCCACTACGTACAACCTAACCAGATGGGCTTCACCCCCATGAAGTAGACTGTGGATCCGTCGGCCTCTGGAACAAGGCAAAGGAGATCAGAATCGGTTTCTAAGCTGATTCAGATGAATACCACTGGTGTTATATTCCCATCAACATCTCCTGCTACAACCATGACAAATTCACCTGCTCCCGTGTATTCAACTACACCGCCATTGACCTCCACTCTCGGAGAAGTGCCGTTTCCTAAAGGATGGGACCCGAGTACCGGTTTGGGTATGCCCCCAGGATCTTTTGCTTCACCAACCATGGGACAAGCTAGTCCATCGGCTTTAGTACCGATGGCCAATCAGCAGCATGTATCGGCTTCTCAGCTAATAACGCAGTATACGTCAGCAACACAGCCGATGGGTCATAATACGCATCGGCTTCGCAGCCGACGCCTTAGTAGCAGACTGTTACAACGCCATACCCTATCACCCCGACGGAGGTCCTAACATCAAAACTATCTTATCTGGATGGAGTAAATTGGGTGTTTCATGACCCGACCATTGGAACAGTGCGGCATGCCAACGTACCATACGTTCATTCCGTTGCCCAGCAGCCAGTTAACCAATCAGCGTCACAGCCGATTGCTACCAATGTGATGGCGCTTTACCAACAACCTCCTACCCTGTCCTGCCTGCTACTGGGGACGAGGAGGAAACTGCTGCCGCTGCTGGTACTGCTAGGGCGGCCTCTGCTGCTGCTGCTGCTGTGGATGCTGATATCGGGGACGAGTATTGCTGCCCGATGAGGATGGAGCCATCTTCCTCTTCTTATCCTCAATCTCCCGGCGCTTACGCTCGGTGTTGAGGGCAGCATCAACCAGTTGGTTGAAGTTGTCGAAGCGGTGGTTCAGCAGCGCATACTGGATGTGATCATCCAGTCCCTCCTTGAAATACTCCTGCTTGTCGCTATCACGGGCGACATCAGCAGGGGCATAATGGGCAAGCTGAAGGAAACGGTCACGGTACTCCGTCACCATCATCGATCCCTGAAATAACGAACACAGCTAACAAGGATAGAAATTGCTCAATATGCCAGGCTTACGGAAGAGATCAAGGATAGATCGAAGCTTGAAAGAAATTGCAGGGAATCCATTCAATTTTACCTGCTTAAGGGCACGGAACTCCTTCTGCTTCATCTTCATGATCCCCTCAGGAATATGGTGGCTCCTGAAGCGCTCAAGGAATTGGACCCAGGTGAGAGAGTCGCGGTCCTGAGCCGGGTATGACTCCCACCAGTCAAGAGCTGAGCCTCGCAGCTGACCTGCTGCGTAAAGGACTCGCTCACGGTTGTCGCACTGAGCAACAACCAACTGGCGCTCCACCGAGCGAAGCCAATCGTCAGCCTGGAGTGGATCCGTGGCATGAGAGAAGGTCGGAGGATGACCTCTCAGGAAATCCGCACGTCGATCACGTGGCTGAGGCGGCGGAGGAGGCGGTGGCTGAGCATGGATCTGCTGCAGAGCCTGAACAGTATTGTTCAGGGTCGCCACCATCTGCATCTGGAGTTGGAAGAACTGCTCCAGGGTCAGTGGTGGCGGCATCGGCAACGGCTGACCAGTACTCTGGTTGTTCTGCTCCTGCTGGTCAGAACCGGAACCGGTGCGCCTGGTGTTCACCATCTGATTGCAACAAATGAAATTTTTTATGATAACGAGATATTGTGCAGCTGCGGAAATGAAACTTCGGAAGGATAGGACAGAGAGAAAAGGAATATAGGTTTTACCCCCAACGTCCTAACTCAATTTTATTATTTAATCCAAGTTGTGTTATGGTCGAGTTGCATGAGCAAGTTTAACTACTAGACTATGCAATCAACCAAAAATCCAAATCAAACATTTGCACAATAACAAGCATTCAATTTTCACAACTTAGTCGAGTTTATCACACCACTCGACTAACATACTCGTTCTAGCGTATTTTCATCAGGACAACCTAAACTTATAAATTACAGGATTAGGCGACTCAGGCCAACGTCTACGGAAAACTCAAGTTGTTTCTCAGAGAATAGAGGAGAGGGGTGGCAAATCAAGGGCTTAAGACTCAAGGAATAGAGGCAGGAAATGATTTTAGGAGGTTTGCGAAAGCAAGGCAAGAGAAAAGAAGTCCTAAACTCATCCAGTTCTATCTAGGCTTCGTCCTACAGTCGATATGGCCCTGATACCAATCCTGTCACACCCAATTTATAAAGAACATAAATCGAGCAATCATATATGCGCCAGGATCAAGTCACGCATATATACAACAGAATCATCAAGATATCACAACACATATCACGAATAGCAATAATGTAAATCGTAAATGAATCATTTTATTACAACCGAATCAAGAATCATTTCAAGAGTTGCGGAAGCGTAAAAGAGATACATGAGGGGTAGGGCGCCACAGGGACGTCAACTGGGAGACAAACGCCTAGAAGTCGTCGAAGCCGCTGACGTAGTCCTCCACGTTGCCAGGCACTGAGCAGCAGTTGAAGATATCCAAGAGAACAGAAGAGTAGAGAGGCAAGTGTGAGTACAAACTCGTACTCAACAAGTATAACACAAACTATGAGGCTCTAAGATTGGCTGACTCGACTGCGTTAGCTTTTAGTCTTGGCAGAATTTTATTAAAGCTAATTACTACAAGTGGATGAATTACCATAAACCCGAATTGCATAATAAATTAATCAATATTAATTAAGAACTACTGAGGAACCATCCAAACCAAAACCACCCGGGGAATCTCCCTAATCAAAGGTTGATAACCCCACTAATCAAAAGGAGGATCTGGGCCGCTCATGACTGTGAGCACAGCTGATATATCAGTTTTACACTCTCGAGAGGTTGCACAACTTTACCCACAAGTCGTGGGCTACGCTAGTTGTTCATCACACTTCCTTAGGTGAGATGCCTAGCAAGCACACTACGAGACCGTTACAAAGGATCACGTTGGTAAGGTGTAACTGCTAAGGATTCTGGATCAGCGACGATGGGGCCCACCTCCGGAGGTACAAGACACACAGCACAGACCAAGCCGGAGGAGCAGGGACCATTGAAGCTTACCACCCCTCTTGCCCACGCAGGTAAGTTACTCCCGAACCAAAATGACCTAATTAATAAGTCAAGACCATCCCATTCCAGTCTTGTGGTTGCGCGGTTGTCCCAGGTTGTCGCTCTATGAACCGGTCCTTATGGAGAGTGGCCAACCAAGCACTAAGCACCGTGCTGGCCCCCTAAACCATGTTTCTAATAAAACATCTTTTAAGGAGACGTGAGCCGCTCAAGCACACAGCACAGAGGGCCACTCTCAGAATTAAGTTGCATATACCATTAATCAAATTTAATTAAAAAGGACCAAGTGTGTTATAGCGCAGCAACCTAGCACAACTAACCAGAATGCAACCCAAAGGATATATATATATATATATAGGATATAAAGTGGCTAGGAAAGTCCTTATAGGCATACAATATTAAAATGCAGTATGAAATTGTATTTAAAAGTGATAGGATGTTCATGTTATACTTGCCTTCCCCGAAACACTCCTGCTGCTACTCAAACTGCTCAGAAGATGGTGGCTCCTGGTACGGGTCCAAAGGCTCCGCGTCTACTCACGATCGCAACGCCAAAACAGGGTCTAGCACATACACATACATGCAAACGAGGACAAAATATAATAAACAGCACAACATTACATAGAAACAGCACACAAAACTATAATAGAATTGTTCTACGCATTACAACGATCGCGTGAGCGCAAGGATCACCTAAAATGGAGCTAAGACGCGAAATCTAGGGCTAAAACAGGGTCCAGGGGCCTTTCTGTAAGAAAACTGGAGGTTCTAAGGGGTCCTGCGCAAAAACCGAGGGCTTAAACCTAATTAAAGGCTAGATCTGGGGTCTAACCCGCAAAAACACCAGAGATGGACTGCGGACCTAATTTCCAGGAAGCTCAGGGGGCTCCGGTGCTAAAAACAGGACCTAACTACAATTTCTTTTGAACTACACAGGAGTGCGGGTTGATTCCAGGAAAAGCCGGGGACTCTTTAGCAAAATGGCAAGGCCGAACTGGTACGCATAGATTCTGTCCGTTGGATCCAGATCCCGTGGCTCAGATCTAACCCAACCGCAATCTAATCTCACGCGTTCGCCACCGATCGGACGGCACAGGCTCCACGCAGGCGCCAGCGGCGGCGGAACTCACCGGAGACTAAGCCCCACGGCGGCGCGCGGCTCGGCTCGCCAGAGCTCGGCGTTCCCGCCGCTCCGAGGGCCAAAACTTCACGACTTCAGGCTAGGGAGCACCACCGCGGCACGGGGAAACGATCTAGGGCTTCGGCTGGGCCTAGAGGAGCTCGGGTTTTGCGATCCACAGCTCGGGGCGGAGGACATCGCCGGTGAGCGGCGTTCCTGAGGCTACGGGCTGCCAAAGCCTACGATATCCGGCGCAAAAGAACCAAGGAAAGGAGGGGAGGCTCACCAAGGGCTAGGGATGGCTGGAGCTGCCGCGGAAAGTGGTCGTCGACGATGGCCGTGCGGGAAGGGCGGGGGTCGAGGCCTCGGTGTGCGGGCCCAGGGGGAGAAGCTTGCCGGGGATCTCGGGGAGGAGTTGAGCGCCGGAGAAGAAAGGGGAAGGGGAGAGGAAGGCGATGACACGTGGGACCGGCCTAGCAGAGGGAGAAAGGGAGAGAGGGCGCTCGGGCTGGGGAAACTGGGCCGAGGCGCGGCCCACGCGGGGAAAGGGGAAGAGGGAAGTGGCTGCTGGGCTGCGGAGAGAAAAAAAGAGAGGGGAAAGAGATGGGCCGCGAGGGAAGGGCCGGCCCAAGAGCTTTTGCTGCCTTCTTTTGCTTCTTCTTTTTCCTTTTCTTTTCCCACACTTAGCCATTCAAACAATTCTATTTGAATTCAAATAATTCAAACCTTGTACACTCCACACAAATAAAACCAATGCTCCAGCATGAATGCACAAACAAGTTGATCCTATAATATATTTTATTTCCTTATGTTATAAAATTACCTTAAATGCAAGATAAATTAGAGAAAACCCTGGAAATTTTATTTAAGCTCAAATAAATTCCTTAAAATTTGCGGAAATTACATTAGGGTGTTACAGATGCAGACCCTGAGAAGGTACTAACCTGGTGAACTGGAAAGATGCCATCGAGTTCGCCGGTGGATCTTCAATGCGCTCCCCTACCTGGCGCACCAGCTGTCTGTGTTTTACTGGCCGCCCACCGAAGGGTATACCCAAGGTGGTAAGTTTAGGTGAGGAGACGCCGAGATCAGGAACTCGAAGGTGCAAGGAACACAAAACTTAGACAGGTTCGGGCCGTGAGGTGCGTAATACCCTACATCCTGTGTGATGATTTGTATTGCCTTGGGTGTAGAATGATCTGTTTTGAGGGGGTCCCTGCCCCTCCTTATATATCTAGGAGGTCAGGGTTACATGGATCTAATCAATACCAGCCAAGGAATCATACCCGGGTATAACTTGGGTAGCTTTCTTCTGTACCGACTAGCTTTATCTCCTACTCAAATGAGTAGAAAACAACTTAAATAAGAGATAAGATTGGCTTTATCTCTTAATCCTGTTTAAACTACGTTATGTGCACAACCCCGTGGCCCCGGGTCTGACATACCCCAAAGATCCTTTTCCACTATCAAGCATCGACCAAGTTGTCGATCCTTTGTTTTCTAGACACGTACTCTGGGTACTACCAGATAAGTATGGCAAAGGATGATGAGGAGAAAACTTCCTTTACCACCCTGATGGGAACCTACTGCTACATCCGCATGCCCTTCGAGCTCAAGAATGCTGGGCCGACATTCCAATGGACCATGCGTTTTACCTTGAAGGTCTTGCAGAGCCACAATGTCGAAGCTTACGTCGACGACATTGTGTTGAAGACCTGACAGCAGAAGACCGTCCTGTAGGACCTGTCAGAAGCCTTTGATAGCCTGCGAACCACCAGGCTCAAGCTCAACCCCGAGAAGTGCATGTTTGAGGTACCAGTGGGGAAGCTCCTGGGCTTCCTCGTGTCGAGTCGCGGCATCAAAGTGAACCTAGAGAAGGTGGAAGCAATTGATCACATGTAGCCCCCGACTCATCTGAAGGAGGCTCAACGCCTCGCGGGGTGCATGGCGGCTTTCGGGCGGTTCATCTCCAAGCTCGGAGAGAGGGGCCTTCCGCCCTTCAAGCACCTCAAGAAGGCCGTCCGGTTCGAGTGGACCATGGAAGCAGATCAGGCATTTCGGGGTTTGAAGGAATACCTTTCCTCCCGCCGGTGCTAGTGGCACCCCGCGACAAGGAGGAACTACTCTTATACATCTCGGCCACCCCGCAAGTCATATGTGTGGTGCTGATTGTCGAGAGGGAAGAGGAAGACCCTAGAGAGGGAAGCCCGGACCCTAGGAGAAGGGGGCCACGAGAGGCTACGGAAGGGCCCCCGACCTCGGATCCTGGGATCATCTCGGACGGGCCCTTAAGGTGGCCTCAATGCGTGCAACACTAGGTGTACTTCGTGAGCGTGGTACTCTGAGAGGTGAAAGAGTGTTACCCGCAGGCACAGAAGATGTTGTATGCCATCCTCATGGCGTCCCGCAAGCTGCGGCATTATTTCCAAGCACATCAGGTCATTGTGGTTACCTTGTACCCCCTTGGACACATCCTCAGGAATCGAGAGGGGACAGGGCGCATGGTGAAGTGGGCAATCGAACTGGCCGAGTTTGGTCTGCAGTTCTACCCCGGCATGCGATCAAGAGTCAAGCCCTCGCTGACTTTGTCACTGAATGGACCCCGGTCCCCGACATCGAGTGACCGGAAGAAACCGCGTACCTAGCGGTCGATGATGACAAGCCATGGACCTTGGAGTATTGGTGTATGAACTTTGATGGGTCACTCACCCTCCAGGTGGCCGGAGCTGGGGTGGTCCTGACCTCCCCGGACGAACAGATCCTCAAGTACGCCATTCAGCTCGACTTCCAGTCCACGAACAACATGGCGGAATACGATGGCCTCCTGGTCGAGCTACGAGTTGTAGTCGGGCTGGTGGATAATAAACATATATGGGACCATCTTGTTGATGCATCAATAACTACCATGAAGTACCAAAATGGTCTCGTTAATGGATGAATAGGACCACAAATATCTCCTTGAATGCGTTCAAGAAATGTTAGTGGTTCACCTTTATCTTAAGATAAGAGGGTCTTAAGATTAATTTCCCCATAGCACGGGCGGTGCATACTGTTGACGTCGTTTTTTGACATGTGTTAAGATAAACGGTGAAATGGAGCCAGCACGCGTGATGAAGAAATGAGCTAGTTTTATTGATGATGGGCATGGGGCTCCGATTTGGGAAGTATTGGCGTATGCAGTTTGGAGATCGGCCGATGATATTTGTACTGATGTGCTAAGGGAATTTCAAGATACAATTAGAATTAGGATGACGTAGTCGTGGGACCGTTTGTTTTGTTTTTAGAAAATCTCTTTCTTTTTGTTCAAGATATGTGCGTGCCGTAATCGACTAGGACTCATTAGTTTAGGGTATAAATATAGGTTGTAGGAAACCTGAGAAAGACACATACACATCCAATAAACAAAGCCTTACAATTCTCTGGCAATTTACTTTCTTTGTCGGCGACTTCGCTATTTTCTCTTTTCGCGAGTTCTTTCAAGTTGATCAAGGACGTCTTATATTCGAGCGACTTGATCTGCTAGTAAGTTTTCATTCATTGAGTAAATCTAAGCTTTAGTTAACCGGCGCATCGCTGTTACTTCGTTTAGTTTTGTTCAAAGTTATCAAATTACATCTAGGTCTTGACTTTCTAGTGTATCGCTGTTGTCTCATCTAAATTAGTTCATATTTTATCGATATCTGCTAGAATTATAGGTTTTTCCTGTTGTTTTAGCTTTTATCAGATCTACCCGTCTTGAAACACGTGTAATCGGTTGCGAGATCCCTTAATTTTATTAAAATATCATAGAGCCAATTTGGATCTGTTTCAGGTGCTTTCAAGTAGCTTTATTTAAGTTGCACATTCGTAGCTTTCATATCGTTACGCACTTGCAATCGGCTATTTGGGCCGGTTTGTCGTTTTCTGCGTCGGCTGAAATCCGGCCGATAGGTCGGAGTAGTTCCTTTACACGATCTATATTGCTATGCGCTTGTAATCGGTCGCCTGAACCGATTTGTCATTTTCTATATCGGCTAGATTTGGCCAATCGATCCATAGCCTGCCGAATATGATGTGTGTAATCGGAAAAGCCTGCCGATTACGCTGTGTGAGAGACATTCGGAATACCCAGCCGATAAGCTCCTAAATCTAATTCTTTGCTCTTTTTCTTGTCAATTTACAAGTCAAATTGACTGGCACGCCTTGGTTCGAAGGTTTGCGGTCTGAGCTTGGTGTACAGTACTCTCAGGCCTGGTGTGTAGATTTTTACATCAACACTTTTTTTGGCACGCTCGGTGGGACAGAAGAAGCTTCAATATGACTAAGAACAACAGCGACGAGGATGGTTACATCCCCATCAATGAGGACAAGCTCAAAGAGGATCAGAAGGATGAAGTGCAGCAAGCCACAGAAAGATTCAGGAAGGAGTGCCTCAAGTCCTTCAGCGCTACGAGGAGTGGTGAAGTCATCAAGAAGTTCGACTTCCTTGCTCTCCAACCCCTGACTGAAGCCCAACGTGAGAACAAGATGCTTTGGTAATTAATGACAACGGTTTGTGGATTAACAATTCTTTTTGAGAAAATGAGTATAGGTTGATCCACGGATGAATGAGAGTTATTTGCGAACGTGTGGATTTTTGGAGACAATGAGAAAAGTTTGGGCTCAAGGCAAAGGTATAAAATAGGGTCTTTTGAATTTTACCGGTCACAAGGTGTTTAGTGGATGATAAGTGACCGGATTTGTTGGATAGATAGCCGTACTATCAAGAGGGGTCATGTACTCGTGCTTGACAGGTCTCTAGTGCCATTTTGCTCAAAATATCTAAGTGCATGCATGAGGGCTAACTACGCTTTGCCGGGTTTTGAAAAAGAACATGTTTGAGTGCTGACTGCTCAAGCGCGGACGGTCCGCCCCTTAGGTGCGGACAGTCCGCTACCGTTTCAGAAGGCTTAGTGGAAATATCTTGTGGCTGGCGGACGGTCCGGCTCTCCTGGGCGGACGGTCCGCCACTCTAACTCTTTTTCGTTCCAGAAAGGATGTTCTCTGGTCTGTCTGAATTGTGTGGCCCGTGGACGGTCCGCGGCTGTGGCGCGGACGGTCCGCAGGCTCTCGGATAACTTGATCCAGAAACATTGTTGTCTCTGCTTGTTCTTCTAGGATGAACGGCGGACGGTCCGCCCTTTGGTGGCGGACGGTCCGCTGGCTAATTTCAGGTTTGTTCCAGAGACTCTCATGTCTCTGGAGTTGTGGAACTCTTAACTGCGGACGGTCCGCTGGTTGGGAGCGGACGGTCCGCCAGGGCTGTAACGGCTAGTTCTAACACGCATTAAATGCTCTCTGACTCTCTGGTTTATAACGGCGGACGGTCCGGTTTTTGAAACCGGACGGTCCGCGATCTCGCAGAAAAGACTGTAACGGCTAGTTTTTGATGGGATGTCTATATATACCCAATGCCCGGCCTTTGGGTCACTCTCTTGGCCATTTGGACTGCATTCTTGACCCTCTAGAGCTAAGACATCCCTCTCTCTCACACACTTGCTAAGGATTTGCATTTTTGAGAGTGAGAGTGCTTCCTAGTGCATTGCATCAAGTGTTCGAGCTTTGTGGCACTAGGGAATCTTCAACCAAGGATTATTGGCTTGTTACTCTTGGGAGTTGCCGCTCCCTAGACGACTTGGGGAAGGTGATTTCGTGGAGCTTCTTGAAGGAGATTGTTGAGAAGCCCCGATTTCGGTTGTGAGAGGTTTTGTGCTCACCTCACCGGAGTGGTGAAGAGCAACTCTAGTGAAATCGAGGTGTGGAGTGGTTCCTTGTTTCTAGCCGGCTCAAGATCAAGAGGTTCTTGATAGAGGAGCGGTTGATTCTTGGAATCCACCTCAACGTGGATTAGGGGTGACTGGCAAGTCATCGACACCACGGGATAAATTTGTGTGTCAAGCTTGGTTATCTCTCTAGCTCTCTTTAATTGTTGTTATTTTGAGAAATTTACTTTACTAGAGCTTGAATTGTATTTTGTCACCCTAGGTTGCAAACCTTTCTAGACATAGTAGTAGCATGACATAGGGCTTTCTTTTGTTACTAATTAAATTTATCTAGTGTTGTTGATTTTAGTTTTAAACCGCCTATTCACCCCCCCCCTCTAGTCGGTGTTCTTGATCCTACAAGTGGTACCAGAGCTAAGTACTCCATTAATTGCGGATTTAACCATCTTGGAGTAGAACAATGACTAGTGATAATGGAATTCATGTTGGGAAGCTACCGTTCTTTGATGGGAACAATTATGATTATTGGAAGACTAGGATGTCGGCTCATATCAAAGCCATGAGTAGAAAGCTATGGAGAGTGGTAAATGATGGATATATCATTTTGGACTCAAAAAATTTGACACCCCTAGAAGAGGAAAATGAGATACTAAATGATCAAGGGGTCAATGTGGTCTTTAGTGCCCTTGGTGTGACCGAATTTAATAGAGTCAAGAGTCTCACAAATGCACATGACATATGGGAAAAGCTCATGGAAATTCATGAGGGCACATCAAGTGTGAAAGAGGCCAAGTTATATTTGCTTAAGGGAAATTTTAGTGAATTTACCATGAAGAAGGATGAGAGTATAGCCGAGATGTTCAACCGGCTAATGACATTGTGAATGACCTCAAGGGACTTGGATTTGAGGTACCGGATGCGGATTTCAACCACAAATTTCTTAGATGCCTTCCGGAAAGATATGATACAATTGTGACCTTGCTTGTAAGGTCAAATGTGAAGACCGCAACTCCCACATAAATATTGGGAGAAGTTCTCACTCATGACATGTTCAAGAAATCTCAAGATGAAGCTTATGGGGGAGAAATTGATATGAAAAAGAAAAGTGTGGCATTCAAAGCTCAAGATAGCAAAAAGGAAGAAGAAAGTGAGTGCCAAGAAGAAGAATCGGATGAAGAGATGGCTCTCTTTGTCAAGAGATTCAATAGAATGATGAGCAAGAAGAACTTTGGCAAGAAAGGTCAATCATCAAGAAAAATCCTTTTATGGACAAGACTTGTTTCCAATGCGGTGAAATGGGTCATATTAGTGTCAATTGTCCAAACAAGAAAGATGACAAGAACAAGAAAGACAAGAAAAATGATGAAAAGAAGAAGAAGAAGTTCATCAAGAAGAAGAAGAATGGTCAAGCTTATTTTGTTGAGTGGGATTCCGATGCAAGCTCCGATGATGATGATGATGATGATGACAAGCCATCCAAGGGAGTTGCCGGGATCGCCATCAAGGAGGCTCCATCTCTCTTCTCCACACCACATTGTCTTATGGCAAAGGGTGGTGCAAAGGTACAACAAAATGATGAACTTGATGAACTTTCATATGATGATCTTGTTGAAATGCTCAATGATGCCGATGAATTCATGACTAAAGAAAAGGCCAAGTTAAAGGAATTGAGGTTGAAGTTTTCTTCTCTTCAAGATTCCTATGAGGAGCTAAAGACTTCACATGAGAATCTCAAAGAAACTCATGAGAAGCTTGAGGAAGCTCACAATGCCCTACTTAATCATGAAAGAAAAGCAACATTGAGCATTGGTGTGAGTTGTGACTTAATTGATGATAAACCTTGTGGTTCTAGTCCTACTAGCTCTTTTTGCACCAAAATTGATGACTCATCTTGCAATGAATCTCTCATTATGGAAAATGATTTGTTAAAGAAAGAGGTTACTTGCTTGACTAATGATTTGAGAAAGTGCTATGATAGTAGAGCCATGTTTAATCATTGTTGGGCAAGTCAAAAGTTCACCTTGAACAAGCAAGGGTTTGGATATATTCCTAAGAAAGGGAAGAAGGCTTTTGTGCAAACCAAAACTACCTTTGTGAAGAGTAGTGGTAAGTCATATTGTGAAAAATGCAAGAAGGTTGGTCATGTTGAGAAGAATTGCACCAACATGAAAGTCATATCCTTTGATTCAAGTTACATTCTTATGAGAAATTCAAATGGCAATGTTAGTGCAAAATTTGTTGGAATACCTATAGATGGTGCTAAAAAGAATGCCATTTGGGTACCAAAAGTCTTGGTTGCTAACGTTGAAGGACCCAAGAAAGTTTGGGTACCTAAAAGAGTTATTTCTTTATTGTAGGTAAACTACAAGTCCGGAGGAAGACATTGGGTACTTGACAGTGGATGCACTCAACACATGACCGGAGATCCGATGATGTTTTCCTCTCTAGATGAGAATGTGGATGGCTATAGTGATATTGTCTTTGGTGACAATAGCCGAGGCAAAGTCAAAGGAGTTGGTACAATTTCAATCTCACGTGATCATTCTCTTTCAAAAGTATTGTTGGTTGATTCTCTCAAGTTCAATCTCTTAGCGGTCACTCAACTTTGTGATTTTGGATATAAATGTAGTTTCACTAAAGATGATGTAGTAGTGACTAGCTTGGATGGAAAAAATCACATCTTTACGGGATTTAGATATGAGGATGTATATCTTGTGGATTTTGCTACTAAAGAGGCCAACTTGTCTACATGTTTGTTCACTCAATCATCTTTGGGTTGGTTATGGCATAGAAGACTTGGTCATGTTGGCATGAAACAACTCAACCGTCTCATAAAGCATGATTTAGTAGTTGGCTTGAAGAATGTGAAGTTTGAGAAAGATAAGTTATGTAGTGCATGTCAAGCCGGGAAGCAAGTTGCAAATGCTCATCCAACTAAGAGTGTCATGTCAACCGAGAGACCATTGGAATTATTGCATATTGATTTATTTGGTCCTACTAAGTATTGGTGGAAATTGCTATTATCTTGTGGTAGTGGATGATTACTCAAGGTATACTTGGGTTTTCTTTCTTCATGACAAAGCCGATACTTATGACATATTCAAAAACTTCTTGACAAGGGCCGAAAATGAATTTGAACTCAAGGTGAAGAGAGTGAGGAGTGACAACGGAAGTGAATTTAAAAACACAAGAGTTGAAGAATGGTGTGATGAGAAAGGAATCAAGCATGAATTTTCTACCAAGTACACTCCGGAACAAAATGGTCTTGTTGAGCGGAAAAATAGAACCTTGATTGACATGGCAAGATCAATGCTTTCCGAGTACAATGTTTCCGATAGTTTTTGGGCCGAAGCAATCAACACGGCTTGTCATGCGTCTAATAGATTGTATTGCCATAGATTCCATAACAAGACCCCATATGAGTTGCTCATTGGAAGGAAACCAAATATATCATATTTTAGAGTATTTGGTTGCAAATGCTATATTCTCAAGAAGGGAACTCGGTTATCAAAGTTCCAAAGCAAATGTGATGAGGGTTTTCTTCTCGGGTATTCATCTTGTAGCAAGGCTTATCGGGTCTACAACAAAACACATGGCATTGTTGAAGAAGCATATGATGTTGAATTTGATGAAACAAATGGGTCTCATAATGAACAAGAAAATCTTGATGATGTGAGAAGTGATGGTTTAAGAAATGCAATGAAAAATATGTCAATTGGTGACGTTAGACCAAGAGAAGAAGATGAAAGTGATGATGGTCATTCTATCTCTATTAGAGTTAATCCTTCAACGTCTATCTCAAATGATCAAGCACAACAAATAGTACAAGATTCTAGTAACAATGATTCTCAAGTACAAGATCAAGTTGGTTCATCAAGTGTACCTTCTTCATCAACTCAAGAACCCATCGCTCTTCAAAGAACTCATCATATTCTTGCAAAGGATCACCCCGTGGATCAAATTATGGGTGATATTAGTAAGGGTGTCCAAACTCGATCTCGCATTGCTTCATTTTGTGAACATTATTCTTTTGTATCTTTTCTTGAACCTAACTGTGTAGATGATGCATTGAGAGATCCAGATTGGGTGAATGCTATGCATGAAGAATTGAATAATTTCACCCGGAATCAAGTTTGGGACCTAGTTGAGAGGCCTAGAAATTATAATGTCATTGGCACTAAATGGGTTTTTAGAAACAAGCAAAATGAAGATGGAATGGTTGTGAGAAACAAAGCAAGATTGGTGGCTCAAGGCTTCACTCAAGTTGAAGGTTTGGATTTTGGTGAAACTTTTGCCCCCGTTGCTAGACTAGAAGCTATTAGAATCTTATTAGCTTATGCTTGCTCTCACAACATAAAACTTTTTCAAATGGATGTGAAAAGTGCTTTCTTAAATGGCAAAATTCGTGAACTTGTTTTTGTTGAGCAACCTCCCGGTTTTGAAGATCCCAAGAAGCCAAATCATGTATATAAGCTCTCTACAGCTCTTTATGGTTTGAAGCAAGCTCCACGAGCTTGGTATGAAAGATTGAGAGACTTTCTTATTTCCAAGGGATTCAAAATTGGTAAGGTTGACATTACCTTGTTCACTAAAACCATTGGTAAGGATTTGTTTGTTTGTCAAATTTATGTTGATGACATTATCTTTGGTTCAACTAACCCAAGTTTTTTGTGAAGAATTTGGTGAAATGATGTCTAGTGAATTTGAGATGTCCATGATCGGTGAATTGAGTTTCTTTCTTGGACTTCAAATCAAGCAACTCAAGGAAGGCACCTTTGTGTGTCAATCAAAATATGTGAAGGATATCTTGAAGAAATTTGGTATGGAAGATGCAAAACCAATCAAGACCCCTATGGCCACAAATGGGCATCTCGACCTAGATGAGGGAGGTAATCCGGTTGATCAAAAGCTTTACCGTTCTATGATTGGTAGTTTGCTTTATTTGACCGCATCTAGGCCCGATATCATGTTTAGTGTTTGCATGTGTGCACGATTTCAAGCCGCACCTAGAGAATGTCATTTGACCGCCGTCAAAAGGATTTTGAGATACTTGAAATATACTCCTAATATTGGTTTATGCTATCCCAAGGGTGCTCACTTTAATTTGGTTGGATTCTCGGATTCGGACTATGCGGGGTGCAAGGTTGATAGGAAGAGCACTTCCGGTGGTTGTCAATTTCTTGGAAGGTCTCTTGTCTCTTGGTCTTCAAAGAAACAAAATTCCGTGGCTCTTTCAACCGCGGAAGCGGAATATATTTCAGCCGGAAGTTGTTGTGCACAATTGTTATGGATGAAGCAAACTCTTCTTGACTATGGTGTGAATTTTGATGAAATTCTCTTGTTGTGTGATAATGAAAGTGCCGTGAAGATTGCTACTAACCCGGTTCAACATTCAAGAACCAAGCATATTGATATCCGCCATCATTTCCTTAGAGATCATGTAAACAAGGGCGATATCAAGATTGATGGTATTGGCACGGATGATCAATTAGCCGATATATTTACTAAGCCCTTGGATGAATCTCGGTTTTGCAAGTTGAGAAATGAGTTAAACATCATTGACTTCTCAAATGTGGCTTGAAAACTAGCACATGTGGCATATGGTTTTTCCATGTTTTCTTTGTTTCTTTTTTCTGAATTTTTTAAGGGATTTTTGAGCCGTTTATGACTTTTCATGATTTCACTCGATTTATTTTTGAATTTTTGTTACAACTTGCTCATGAGAGAGTTTGGAAGGTTTTCATGCAAGATTTGAGATTTTTAGATTTTTATATGAGCAATGATCCCATGTTGAAGTTGGAATTGTGAAAATTGGCTGAATTCTGAACAGATTGAAATTTGGTCGTGCGGACAGTCCGCGGGTAAGAGGCGGACGGTCCGCTGTTCATGAGATTTGTTCACCACCGGCACTGCAACTTATTTTGGGCCGCAGAAGTTATGGAACGGACTGTCCGCGGGTACGTGGCGGACGGTCCGCGGCAAAGTTATTTTGGGCAGCAATGTTACGAAGCGGACGGTCCGCGTGTAAGAGGCGGACGGTCCGCCGGTCATCAGGATTGATCACCAGAGGCTCTGCAGAGTTGATGTCCGCAGTGGAACTTCATCGCGGACGGTCCGCGTGGACATCGCGGACGGTCCGCCACTAGACAGAAAGATGGGGCCGACCAGACTTGGCTTATATTGGGCTGTCTCTTTCTCTCCTCTCACCAACCCGAGACATTCTCTCCAAAAGCTCTCTCTCTTTCTCTCTCAAGCACGTGGGGAAGACTTCAAGGTCAAGGATTTTTGGTGTGATTCGCGGACAGTCCGAGCACATCCCCGGACTCTTATCGTGATTCTTCATCATGTCCTCTCGGTATTTCGATGAATCCCTAACTCTTGTTGTTGGATTTGTTCATTGGAAAGAGTTAGGGTTAGTTGCTCTGATCTATTTTTGGGCCATGGATTCTTGCAAATAGTTGGGGCACTTTGTTTCTAGTGATGAGGAGATGGTGTAGTATTAATTCGGTTGGTGGATTTGAATCTAAACTCAAATTGTGGATGGATCAAATGTTGGGGCGACTGCTGTGTTCATGCGCTGAACAGATGAGTCGCAGACGGTCCGCGATCAGTAGGCGGACGGTCCGCTGGTGTCACGCGGACGGTCCGCCGGTGGCAAATTTTTTCAGCAAGAATCAGAATTGACTTATATGATTATGGATTGGATATCTTATTTTTGTAATTGTTCTTATGGTCAATTCTGGATCTCAGGCCACCTCGGAAAATTCTCAAAGCTTTCACATCAAAAATCAAGAAGGCTGGAACATCAAAGAGGCAAAGGGATGGTGATAATTCCGATGACTCGGACTATGCTCCTAATCCTAGTGACATGGCTGCTGCATCCTCAGTGGGTGGTGTTGGTGATGATTCTTCAGAGGAGGAATTTGAGGATTTTGAAGATGATGTTACTGTCTTGATGGGGCTAGATTTTCCTAGCCGACAGTGGACTGCTGAGAGCTATGCTAATGCTAGAGCAGTGAATCAGTTCGACATGCCTTGTGATACCAACATCCTCTTTTCAGAACCAAGGTACAACAAGATGCTTACTTCGGTCATTTGGTTAAGAAGACTGTGTTCAAACATCAAACCATTGACCTGGGGTATATGAGATCACATCTTGTCATGACTGATCTAGTGGACAGATTTGAGGAAATGGGGTTAGCAAATTTTCTGCAACATAGATGTGATTGGAATGAAACAGTCATACGCCAGTTCTATGCCACCCTAGAAATTGATATGGTAGCTGGCATATTTAGATGGTCCACTGGGAAAAGAACATATTTTGCCACATTTGCTCAGTTTGCTGCAGCTAATCAGTTGGACTATGATTTCATCACTAGTGAACAAAGCATGAATGTAGTCTTGGAAAATCCTCTAGATGAGAATGACTACCCCATGTACTATGAGCCTGCACATCTTGGTATAGCCAGAAGCTTTGGGGGCACTCAGGGTATGAGGCATCATCCTGCAGTGATCAATAAAATTGCAAGAGTCACATTCATGCCTAAGAGTGGAAACAAGGACAAGGTTAGAGGGCTCTATTGGAATGTGATCTCTCATCTCATGAATGGGAATAGAATTGATGTCATTGCCCTAATTATGGATCAGCTTGCAGATTTAAAGCTCAATATGGAGATGAACTTATACTTTGCTCCATACATTATGTCCATCATCAAGGCAACGACCTCTTTCAGAGGCATTTGTGAGTGCAAGCATACTCCTTTTAGGCCCTTCAAGAACGATCATGCTTTTCTTATGAGGCCGTTGACTCCTTTCCCTGGAGATGCTGAAGCACAGGGGCATGGTGGTGATGACGATAGTGACGATGATGCTCACATAGGAGCGGCTGCAGCTCAGCATGGCATGCCACCACCACCCCCTCCCGTACACTAGTAGTGGGCTCCTCCAGCTGGCTATTTTGACCCGTATTTTACATCCATGCAGGCAGATCTCTCCTCTCAGATTGCCGGGTTGACTAGTCAGATGCAGAGTCAGATGGATCTCAACTTCCAGAACATGCAGCAGCAGATGTTCCAGCCCATGATGGCTCAGATGCAGGGTGTTCAGGAGAGTTTACACTCAGATATTGCAGCTCTTGACTCCCGTTTGAGGATTTGCCTTCGTCTGAGCAGTTTGAGCAGCTCGAGCATAGGCAGCAGCATTTAGAGCAGCGCTTTGACACCTTCAGCACAGCCTTCACCGGGTTTTCTGACCACTTCTACTCAGTGTTCCCGGCTCCAGTGCCGCCTCCAGAGTTCTACCCGCACCAGCCGTTCTATCCACCGCCTCCTCCTCCACCGCTGATGGATTGATCCTTTTGGAAATTGATGCCAAAGGGGGAGAAGGAGCTTTGGAGTGCTTTGATCTAGGGGGAGCTCATGGATTTCTCATGGAACTCATTCGCTTTTGCTTCCGCTTGCCACTAATATTTTAATTTGTGTTGAACTTTATTGGATGGACTTATGTTTTATATCTTGCATGGATTTGGCTTGTCATTTGTGATGAACTATGTTGATGTACGCTACTTCTATTTACTTATGATCATCTTGTGGTTGTGAGGCTATGGTAATCAAGCTAAAATTCATGTCATATATATTGTGTATCTTGTATGCCTCGATTTCCACTTGTAGGGAAAACTCCGTCAAAATGCTCAGATATAAATATGTGTGCTCTGGATATTCATTCAAATTTATATGCACACATCAAGGGGGAGTTCTCTCTACTCATCGAACTTGGTGAACTTATTCGTACAATATTCTGAAATTTTCATGAAAAATGAGTAAGTTTTTCCAAAGTTCAATTTCAAGTTCACCTTATGCCTAGCGTATGAAGTTGACTTGAACACTTTTATCACTCCAAAACTTAGTGTTGTCATCAATTACCAAAAAGGGGGAGATTGAAAGCATCTAGGCCCTTAATTCGTGTTTTGGTAATTAATAACAACGGTTTGTGGATTAACAATTCTTTTTGAGAAAATGAGTATAGGTTGATCCACGGATGAATGAGAGTTATTTGCGAACGTGTGGATTTTTGGAGACAATGAGAAAAGTTTGGGCTCAAGGCAAAGGTATAAAATAGGGTCTTTTGAATTTTACCGGTCACAAGGTGTTTAGTGGATGATAAGTGACCGGATTTGTTGGATAGATAGCCGTACTATCAAGAGGGGTCATGTACTCGTGCTTGACAGGTCTCTAGTGCCATTTTGCTCATAATATCTAAGTGCATGCATGAGGGCTAACTACGCTTTGCCGGGTTTTGAAAAAGAACATGTTTGAGTGCTGACTGCTCAAGCGCGGACGGTCCGCCCCTTAGGTGCGGACGGTCCGCTACCGTTTCAGAAGGCTTAGTGGAAATATCTTGTGGCTGGCGGACGGTCCGGCTCTCCTGGGCGGACGGTCCGCCACTCTAACTCTTTTTCGTTCCAGAAAGGATGTTCTCTGGTCTGTCTGAATTGTGTGGCCCGCGGACGGTCCGCGGCTGTGGCGCGGACGGTCCGCAGGCTCTCTGATAACTTGATCCAGAAACATTGTTGTCTCTGCTTGTTCTTCTAGGATGAACGGCGGACGGTCCGCCCTTTGGTGGCGGACGGTCCGCTGGCTAATTTCAGGTTTGTTCCAGAGACTCTCATGTCTCTGGAGTTGTGGAACTCTTAACTGCGGACGGTCCGCTGGTTGGGAGCGGACGGTCCGCCAGGGCTGTAACGGCTAGTTCTGACACGCATTAAATGCTCTTTGACTCTCTGGTTTATAACGGCGGACGGTCCGGTTTTTGAAACCGGACGGTCCGCGATCTCGCAGAAAAGACTGTAACGACTAGTTTTTGATGGGATGTCTATATATACCCAATGCCCGGCCTTTGGGTCGCTCTCTTGGCCATTTGGACTGCATTCTTGACCCTCTAGAGCTAAGACATCCCTCTCTCTCACACACTTGCTAAGGATTTGCATTTTTGAGAGTGAGAGTGCTTCCTAGTGCATTGCATCAAGTGTTCGAGCTTTGTGGCACTAGGGAATCTTCAACCAAGGATTATTGGCTTGTTACTCTTGGGAGTTGCCGCTCCCTAGACGGCTTGGGGAAGGTGATTTCGTGGAGCTTCTTGAAGGAGATTGTTGAGAAGCCCCGATTTCGGTTGTGAGAGGTTTTGTGCTCACCTCACCGGAGTGGTGAAGAGCAACTCTAGTGAAATCGAGGTGTGGAGTGGTTCCTTGTTTCTAGCCGGCTCAAGATCAAGAGGTTCTTGATAGAGGAGCGGTTGATTCTTGGAATCCACCTCAACGTGGATTAGGGGTGACCGGCAAGTCATCGACACCATGGGATAAATTTGTGTGTCAAGCTTGGTTATCTCTCTAGCTCTCTTTAATTGTTGTTATTTTGAGAAATTTACTTTACTAGAGCTTGAATTGTATTTTGTCACCCTAGGTTGCAAACCTTTCTAGACATAGTAGTAGCATGACATAGGGCTTTCTTTTGTTACTAATTAAATTTCTCTAGTGTTGTTGATTTTAGTTTTAAACCGCCTATTCACCCCCCCTCTAGTCGGTGTTCTTGATCCTACACTCAAGTCCTTCAGCGCTACGAGGAGTGGTGAAGTCATCAAGAAGTTCGACTTCCCTGCTCTCCAACCCCTGACTGAAGCCCAACGTGAGAACAAGATGCTGGATGCGGTGCACCAGGCTGTGAACCATGCGTTTATCAACCATGCACCGGTCATGACACACACCGTGCACAACACGGTGGTAAAGACATTAGGAGAAAGAGCGTTCAAGGGCTACGAAGGGCCACTTCGTAGAACCTAACCAGATGGGCTTCACCCCCATGAAGTTGACTGTGGATCCGTCGGCCTCTGGAACAAGGCAAAGGAGATCAGAATCGGTTTCTAAGCTGATTCAGATGAATACCACTGGTGTTATATTCCCATCAACATCTCCTGCTACAACCATGACAAATTCACCTGCTCCCGTGTATTCAACTACACCGCCATTGACCTCCACTCTCGGAGAAGTTCCGTTTCCTATAGGATGTGTGACACTCAGGTAATTAGCTAGGTTATGCCTTAGATTTTAAGCATGCTTGTATGTTCAAAGTTTGACAAAAATGTACTCTATGTATGCAATGCTATGAAAGAAAGGATGTTTGTGTAATTAATATTAACTAAGGGTCCTTTTATGCAAAATGGGTGGAGATGGGGGAAAAGTTTAAAAACATAAGGGTTATTTTGTAAAAAGTGACATCTGTGGTTAAATGGCAAAAACAAGTGAAATTACCCTTGGGCATAAATGTAAAAGTAATTTTACCATGGGATTTACACAAAAATGTGAAATTATTACTAAGTCTACTTTATCTCTAAAACTATTGCTCAACTACAGATGGACCCTAAAGAGAAGTTGTAGAGTTTGAAAAACCATGCACTTTTGCTTTTTGGGCCATCTCCATTTGAGCTCTGGTTTAAAAGTTACAAGTTCTTTTCAGTAAGGTCCCTGCTTTTCTCTGATTTTGCAAGTCAGTCCTTGGTTCAGTTCATACCCCTTCTTCTTCCTGGCGCCACCGCTCCCCTGCTCTGCTCCTGGCGCCCTGCCGCTGGTGCAGTGCGCCGCTCTTGGTCGCCGCCGGCCACCCTCTGCTCCCCCTCGCCACGCGTCATTCCCCTGCCCGTTCACCGCTTTAGCCCCCTCCCCTGTTGGCGCCCAGGCCGCGCGCCACGCCGCTTTGCGGTACTGCAACGCCACCGCCGGCACCTCTGTCGCCGCCGCACCTCGGTGGTTCATCCTCCCCGTAGCGCCCGCAGACCAAAGCCCGGCTCGTCGTGCCTATCCTTCTCGCCTTGTTTGCCTATAAAAGCCGCCCTGCGACCTCCCCGCGCGGGTACAGAAAGCTTGCCGCCTCCATTAGCGCCGCCGTGAGCTCGGTCCGTAGTGGAGTTTCCCCCTCCGTTCTCTTCCTTCCCAAACCGACCGCACCATTAGCTCCTCCGTGCCTCACCGCACCTTCCCAGCCCGGCCGTTCTCTCCCCCGCACGCCGGAGCCCCACCGCCGCCGTGCGCCACCGGCCGCCGGCTCGACCTCCCGTGGGCAGCACAGCTCCGGCCGCCTCGAGTCTCCCCGAGACTACCCTCAGGTAGCGCAGGACCTCCTCGTGCTTTCCCTCTCTTTTCCCCTCGCCGCCGGCGACTCCCACGGCCGGGATTTGGCCGGCCCCGAGCTCCTCCCCCGCCGGCCATGGCTGTGGACCCAATTGCACTGATTGCTTTCTTTCCAAGGGGTTTTGTGTAAAACCTAAGGACTAGTCTGTAATAGAAGTATCTGTTATTTCATGTGAGAGCATTTCCTGTCTTGTAAAATTCGTAGTAATTCATAGAAAAATCTAAAAATAGCAAAACCAGTTTTGTTAGAAAATAGATTTCAAACTCTATGACTTTTGTTAATAGAGATTAGTTTGAAACAAAATATTTCTACCTGTATTTTTAAATCTAAGATTGAGGGGTAATATACACTTAACCTTGTCATTTCATGCTTGTTGCATGTGAAGTTTGGCAAGAGTGTTTTGTAAGCTCTAGATAACTTTGTGCAAAATTTCAAACTCAAATTGGAATTAAAATTTACTTCTTTCAATTGGAACCTCCAAATTTAAAATATTAACTGAACCTATTGTGTACCCTTTTGTAATTGAAATCTATTGTCTTTCTTTAATGTGATATTATTTGATGTTTAATGTATGATTAAATCTCCAAAACCTATGATCTTTTATTTAAAAGTTTTGAATTTATTTTGATTCATTTCAAATTCAAATTTAAATGTTTAGTACTTATTTGCAACAAACTCAGCAATGTCTTTGTAATTTCTTTATAAATAGTGCTTCAAACCTAAACTTCTTTATTTTATGTTAATTGGGTGAGCTACAACATTTGAAATGCGAAATCTTAAATTTAAATTCCACCTTACTTAAATTATTGCATCTCATATAGAATCAACAACGCTTGACGACGAAAACTACGAGTTGGTCTTAGGACAAGACCAAGGCTTTTCTGAAGCTCCAACCCAAGCCGTCGAGGAACTAACTGAAGCCCCGAACCCGAGTTCGGAAGCCTCTGACACTCCTGTCCTCAACCCTACCCAAGAAGGCAAGCCCCGGACATATCCCATTACTTTAATTACACTGCAATCTACGCTATTTATTTTATATCTTGCATTAAGTCTAGGAGTTGTGGTGAAACCCTAGATGCATGAATCCTAGGAATCCAATGTAATGCTCCCGAGTCCTTATCGGATAGATGCTTCGCTAATAGGACCGGTAGAAGTCGGGTGATTTCCTGTCACTCGCGCGATATAGGAGTTGCATGTTTACATTCCTGCAACCACTATAAGGATGACGGACAGGGTCATGTGCTATATCATGACCTGAAGTTTTACCCTGTCTGTTTAGTTAAAAGTTTTAAGGCCGAAATGTTTGGTAGTGGTGGCTAAGTTTTTGAAAGTACTAGCCACATGCCGCGAAATATGGTAAGCGGTAAGCCTAGTAACCAATCGGCCCGGCAAGTGGACATACCTCCCACCGCTCGATTTTATGTTATGTTCACACGCACCGACCTGTGGGAGTACGTTCTGCATGGCAGACAGGAATACGGGTTTTGTAGTCGCGCTACAGACGTATGTCCTGCACGAGTGATGTGCGTACGGTCCTGCAAGTCGCTTGTGGTGGCCTGTCCACGACCCGGAATGAAAGGCAAACGGTTGCTTCGGAACGATCATTGGATGTTCCAAGCGTGTGTGTTAGGTTTACCTTGCAAGGTTAAATTCGATTCGAATCGTCCGCCTCTCACGATGCTTGAGACTGCTTATCCCTTTTACCACATTAAGTAATAAGTGTAATTGTTGATGAGATAATCTTGATGTATGATAATCACTACCTTGCTTGTTTAGTGTAGGTGCTAACTTAGAATGACTAATCAAGTTAGAATCTGAAAGCTAAAATTTGAAAGTAGTTCATACTCTTGTTGCTTTTCAGCTGAAAAATGAACCTAGAGCCTTTACAATAACTTCATAAGTCTAGTTATGGGCTAAGTATACCCAAACCCGGGTAAGCCTTGCTGAGTATTAGAATACTCAGCCTTGCTAATGTCTGTTTCAGGTCTAACCTACGAGAATCCCACGGACAGCTTTGAGTGGCCTACGTCCGTTCCCTTTGGCTGGTCCGTGGAGTGGGACCCGTCCCCGGCCGGCACTGACCCTCCGGAGTGACACCAAGCCCTGGGCTAAGCTTGGTGTTTACCTTCGCGACGTCTGTAGTCGCGTAAAACTTTTTCTTCCGCTGTGAGTTTAGACAAGCTGTTATGCTTGTCAGTTGAACATGGTTATGTATAAGTTTACTTATCTTTGAAACTCGGTTGTAATAATGCTGTATGATTGTAAATTAAAAGTTGATGAGCTATTCTGTGATGTGAACTCGCCTTCGTGCGAGATAAACCTGCTTCGATCCTGCTGAACCGTGGTTGAATCGGGCGGAGACCCGACAGACCAAAGGATTGTTCCGTTTGAAGTGCGTTAGGCTGATTGCAGTTGTACGGCGATCAATAGCGCACTTGAGCCGGAATAATTCGAGCGGTTCTGCCACAGCTGGTATCAGAGCTGTAGATTTATCTTTACATCTAGAATAGCTCTTAAAAGGTGTTTTCTGGATAAAAGTTTGCCAACAAACGAGTTTACCAAATACGTTGGATCCGTTAAGGTTGTGCTTAGAACGTAAAGCCCTAAGGGTTTATATGGGAAAGTATCAGGTGGCTAATGGTATCTATATATGTATAGATGGATCTGACTTGCAGCACTACTTTCTGTCAAAACTTAAATTTCTGCACAACCCAACCTTACTTCCTGTAACGACATCTACGAACGGAGGTAAGAAGGTAAGGATCCTCAGCCAACTGAGGGAGCTTGGCCTTCCCGTCGGTGATGCGAACCGAACGCTGTTTCTCAAGCAGTGGCCTACTTGAGATGCTGCCAATATACCAACTTAGGTTGATTATATTGGGAGTATATGGTTCGGCGCAGGGTATGGCGATCGCTGTTCATACCCCCGCATTTTGCGGTACCCCCCGTGAATACGTTGTTTCGATAACGTATGTTAACGTTGTCTGTACGGCGGTAATTGTACAGATGCTGTTTCTATAGTGAGCAGTAATGATTGGGGACGCTTTCATGTCGTGCTGCCATGAAAGGTTCATGAGATATATATATATATCTGTGTTTTCTTCTGCAGGTACACTAACCACGTTTACGCTATTAGGACACGTAGGGTTTACCGACTAGTTATATATAGTGAGAGACGTATGGTATGCCACCGAAACTAATTACGTAAGTCCGAAAATATTCGGCAGTTGTTTTGGTTGTGAGGGCGAGTAGCGCGTGCATGCATCTTTTGTCAATAAAAGGATTTTATACAACATGGGCATGTTGTTTGTTCCTAGAATGGGTTAAGGTAGAGCTAAGGATAGCTTTAAGTTGGGTATCTTATATGGGATCTTAGTTTTCCATCTGATTTCCAGCCTTTGCTGTTATCAAATTTGGTTATCTTGATTTGTTTATCTTGTACTCTTCTAACAAGATAACAAGTTTTACCATTTGCATCCTGATCGCAGATGGCAGCACCTTCCAATGTTTTCTGGGATCCGGAAGGGCATCTCCACACTAATGCCCTTCATTGGGAAGGTTTTCCTCGCTTGCTATGGGAATCCTTGCAGGCTTTCTGTTATACAGAACCCCCTCAGTACGATGCTGTTGAACATGTGGAAGACGGAATCCATAGGGCCTATGTCAGGATGAGTATACCTCAGCATCCTTTCCGTTCACGATGGCAGCCTATTGAGATCAGTACGACGGGCTACAGAATTATGGACGCCATTGAAGCAGTAGCCCTAGAAGCCATTTATGCTTTTTGCAGTCAACACCCCGAGGAAGTTGTAGGACAACCTATAGGTTTGTTTGCCACAACAGATCCTGGTGAAGCGGAGCGAGACCTCGGAACAATTCCTGAAAGTCATAGGCTGGAAGGTCCACCAGAAGAAGTAGTGCAAGGAATGAGGCGTTATACGGGTGTGCAGTACCACTATCACATGCTGCTACGCCGTGAGATAGGCCATCTGATTACTGCTGCGCGAAGTTTTCACGGGGACGCTGCTAGATATTTCACCCAGGCAGATCAACTTCAAGCAGTGGTAATTGAGAAGAATGGAATAATCGCTACTCAAAACGAGACCATCCATCATCGTGAAGATCAGATCAACGAGAGTGATCACATAATCACTCAGCGGGATACTGTTATTGAATTTTTACAGGCACAAGTTCAAGATCTGATCCTTGCAGTGGATGATGCTCAAGCTCAGATTGAAGAATTGCAGCAGCCCCCGATTCCTCCCGTTGCACCTGCAGCACCTGAAGTTGAAGAGGAAGATCCCGAAGAGATCGAAGGAGTCTCTGAACTTGATTCTGAGCATGGGGACCCTGTCGTCAGTCCCCATCATTCCTCTTCTGGAAGCCAGTCATCAGTGGGCAATTTTGATGACTTTTAGTTTTGGTTGACAGGGTGATGGTTTAGATGTAATAAATGTATAAGATGTAATATAAGTAGTGTGTGGAATATCTAGCTATAAAGCCACTTGTTGTATATGTGGCATGTACTTTTGGGTAAAAGTTTGTAACCTTGGGAGTGTACTGACGTAAGATAGTAGTATCTTTATAGTAATCCAAATCCTGAGTTCTGGTTAATCTGCTCGACATCTGTGTGTCTGTTATAAGTAGACTGAATGGAGCATATGTATTATATTTCAGTTGAATAAATTGTATTTTATCTGAAATTGGAGCAAGATTATGGTTGATCATGGATATCTTCTTTATTTCAGATGGTTGGAGCTACTCGAGGGACCCCGGAAGGATTCCGGGCAGGACAACCTGGTAGTTCCCAGCAACCACCACCGCCACCGCCACCTCCAAACTTGGCCGAGGTTATGGCCCGTCAGACTGAACTTTTAAATCAGCTCGTGCAAGCTCAGATGGGTCATTTCCAGCAGCAACCGCGAGGCCGAGGTGAACCTCTGTCGGCCAACTATCAGGACTTCCTCAGCACCCAACCTCCTCTATTCCACAAGGCCGAGGAGCCTTTAGATGCGGATGCCTGGTTGCGGACTATTGAGTCCAAATTCGCTTTACTGTCAGCTCCATGTTCAGAGGAAAACAAGGTGCTCTTCGCTGCCCAGCAACTCAGAGGCCATGCACGTCTTTGGTGGGATCAGTTTCATGCAATGCAACCCGCCGAACACGTGGTCGTTTGGGATGAATTTCGGACTGCTTTCCGGGCACATCATATCCCAGCAGGACTCATTGAGCGAAAGCTCAATGAATTTTTAAATCTGACCCAGGGTACCCGCACAGTTACACAATATGCACAGGTTTTCAATCACCTGTGCCAGTATGCGGGATCACATGCGGATACAGATGCCCGCAAATGTGATCGTTTCCGTCGAGGCCTAAACACCAAACTCAAAGAATGGCTGAATCTAGTGAAGGCTGAAAATTTCAATGAGTTGGTCAACATGGCCATTACTCAAGAAGATTGTATTGCCGCCCACAGGGCGGAAAAGAAACGGAAAGCACCCACAGGACCTGCAACTCCACAGTCGCCTCGGTATCGGCTAGTCCCGAGTAATGCCCCTCGAGCTCCGTCTCGAGGCAATATATCTGGCAGATGGGTAGCCCGACCTCCCCAACAAGTACCATTCAACCGGCCACCCCTGCCACAAAATCAGCAACAACCCCAACAAGGTCCACGGCTGAGCTTTCCGTCAGCTACTCCAGGAAACAACAATAATCGTTGTTTCAATTGCGGAAGCCCGTCCCACTTCATCAAGGATTGCCCTCAACCTAGGAAATCATTCCAAGGGCAAACATCTAATCCGAATTATAAGGGTAAGGGTAAGAGACAAGTGGTGCAAGTCCGACAAGGGAGGGTAAATCTCACTACACTCTCCGAACTTCCTGAAGGAGCACCGATAATGACGGGTACATTTTCTATCAATCGTTATTCCGTTATTATTCTTTTCGATACTGGAGCTACCCATAGTTTTATCAGTATGGATTGTGGGACTAGAGTGGGCTTGGATATTTGTACTATAAGTGAAGCTTATAGGATTGTAACTCCTGGTGGTAAGATTGTGTCCAATCAAATCTGTAGAATGGTACCAATTCAGCTGGGTAGTCATCTAATCAAAACCGATCTGCTAGTGCTAAACCTAAAGGGGATGGATGTTCTTTTGGGTATGAACTGGATGACCCAGCATCATGTATCCTTAGATATCCCTTCTCGAATTGTGGAGGTAAATGTGCCAGAAAATGAATCTACTATTCTTTATCTCCCGCAACCAAAATCTTTTAATTCTTGCACCTATACTATATCCAAGATCAAACTTGAGGATATTCCAGTCGTCTGTGAATATCCGGATGTTTTTCCAGATGATTTACCCGGAATGCCACCAGATAGAGATGTTGAGTTCATTATAGAACTCCAACCTGGTACAGCCCCTATTTCCAAAAGATCTTATCGAATGCCTCCTAATGAGTTGGCCGAGTTAAAAATCCAACTCCAAGATCTCTTAGATAAAGGCTTTATTCGTCCAAGTGCATCACCATGGGGTTGTCCAGCCTTATTTGTGAAAAAGAAAGACAATAGCCTAAGACTGTGTGTCGATTACCGTCCTCTCAATGCGGTGACTATCAAAAATAAGTACCCTCTACCCCGCATTGATATCCTCTTTGATCAGTTAGCCGGAGCTAAGGTGTTTTCTAAAATAGATCTTCGTTCCGGCTACCACCAAATTAAAATTCGGCCCAGTGATGTTCCAAAAACAGCTTTCTCCACTCGGTATGGTCTATACGAGTATCTTGTCATGTCGTTTGGTCTCACAAATGCCCCAGCCTATTTCATGTACCTCATGAATTCTGTTTTCATGCAAGAGCTCGACAAATTTGTCGTGGTCTTCATTGATGACATCTTGATCTACTCAAAAACTCCAAAAGATCATGCTAAGCATCTCCATGTCATCCTTCAGCGATTAAGAGACCACCACCTATATGCTAAATTCTCTAAATGTGAATTTTGGCTAGATACAGTCAAATTTCTAGGCCATACCATCTCTAGTAACGGAATATCCGTCGATCCCAGTAAAGTACAAGAAGTGATGGATTGGAAACCCCCAACCTCCGTCCATCAAATTCGTAGTTTTCTCGGTCTAGCTGGCTATTATCGCCGTTTCATTCCTGACTTTTCCAGAATAGCCAAACCTATGACCGAACTACTAAAGAAAGGTGTGAAATTCTCCTGGGATCAAAAATGTGAAGATGCATTTCATATCCTTAGAAATCATCTTACGACTGCACCAGTCTTAGCTCAACCAGATGTCTCAAAACCTTTTGACATTTACTGTGATGCATCGGGAACTGGACTTGGTTGTGTACTTATGCAAGACAACCGAGTAATTGCATATGCATCACGAGCACTTAGGATTCATGAACAAAATTACCCCACCCACGATCTTGAACTCGCAGCTGTTATTCATGCCCTAAAGATTTGGAGACACCATCTGATGGGTACGAAATGTCATATCTACACTGATCATAAAAGCCTCAAGTATATCTTTACTCAGGCAGATCTGAATATGAGGCAAAGACGCTGGCTAGAACTTATTAAAGATTATGATTTGGAGGTCCACTACCATCCAGGCAAGGCCAATGTTGTTGCAGATGCTCTTAGCCGCAAAGCACATTGTTCTTGCCTATCCATCGAAGCATTCGACGAAACTCTCTGTTGGGAAATAAGTAAACTTAATCTGGAGATCGTTTCCCAAGGTGACTTAAACCATATCTCGGTTGAAGCCACACTCAGAGATAATATTGTTCTAGCACAACAGCGTCATGAAGGGGTTAGAATCATCAAGCAAAAGATAGCCCAAGGAGAAGGGAAGTATAAATGCTTCCGAGTAGATCCTGAAGGAGTTTTATGGTTCAATGAGCGTATTGTTGTACCAAAAGACCATGAACTCCGAAAGCAAATAATGGATGAATCCCATCTATCTAAATTCTCTATCCACCCTGGCAGTACAAAAATGTATCAGGATCTGAAACAGAACTTTTGGTGGACTCGTATGAGACGAGAAATCGCCAAATATGTGTCAGAATGTGATATCTGCCAAAGAGTCAAAGCCAGTCATTTAAAGACTGCTGGTATTCTTCAACCTCTACCTATTCCTTCATGGAAGTGGGAAGATATCAGCATGGACTTTATCGTTGGCTTACCCAACACTTCTCGGAGGCATGACTCTATTTGGGTAATCGTTGATCGATTAACCAAAACCGCACATTTCCTTCCCGTGCATACTACGTATATTGCTAAGAAGTATGCCGAGATCTATTTGGATCAAATCGTTCGACTTCATGGAGTGCCTAAAACGATCATTTCAGATCGTGGAGCACAATTTATCGCTAGGTTCTGGGAGCAACTTCATGATGCTCTTGGGACTAAACTAATTCGAAGCTCTGCCTACCATCCTCAGACAGATGGGCAAACTGAGCGAATAAATCAGATTCTAGAAGATATGCTCAGAGCTTGTGTACTCCAATTCGACAAAAATTGGGATAAGTACTTGTCGTTAGCAGAATTCTCTTATAACAATAGCTATCAGACAAGTATTAAAATGGCCCCATTTGAAGCATTATATGGTCGCCGATGCCGGACTCCTTTGAGTTGGTCACAAACCGGCGAGCGTAAAATTTTTGGGCCCGATCTAGTTGTAGAAGCAGAGGATAAAGTCAAGCTTATCCAGAACAATCTAAAGACTGCCCAATCTCGACAGAAAAGCTACGCGGATATACGAAGAAGACCATTACAGTTTTACGTTGGAGACTTCGTATATCTTCGAGTATCTCCTATCCGAGGTGTTCAAAGATTCGGTGTAAAGGGGAAACTTGCTCCTCGATACATCGGACCCTTTGAAATCCTTGAAAATTGTGGACCTGTAGCTTACCGTCTCCAATTTCCACCCCAATTAGCGGCCGTCCATAACATCTTTCATGTATCCCAACTCAGAAAGTGTGTTAAAATCCCCACCGAGATCATCGATTCCCAAGCTATCGAAATCGAACCAGATCTGACCTATACGGAACATCCCATCAAAGTCCTTGACACTAAAGAGAGAAGTACCAGAAGAGAGACCACCAAAATGTACAAGATTCAATGGAACCATCACACAGAGGAAGAGGCAACATGGGAAACCGAATCTTATCTTCAACACAACTTTCCCGATTTCTTCCGAACCAATCGTCAATCGTCAATGACAGCCGATTGATCTCTCTGTTCCATCTTGCTTCAGAATCTCGGGACGAGATTCTTTTTAGGGGGGAAGGCTGTGACACTCAGGTAATTAGCTAGGTTATGCCTTAGATTTTAAGCATGCTTGTATGTTCAAAGTTTGACAAAAATGTACTCTATGTATGCAATGCTATGAAAGAAAGGATGTTTGTGTAATTAATATTAACTAAGGGTCCTTTTATGCAAAATGGGTGGAGATGGGGGAAAAGTTTAAAAACATAAGGGTTATTTTGTAAAAAGTGACATCTGTGGTTAAATGGCAAAAACAAGTGAAATTACCCTTGGGCATAAATGTAAAAGTAATTTTACCATGGGATTTACACAAAATGTGAAATTATTACTAAGTCTACTTTATCTCTAAAACTATTGCTCAACTACAGATGGACCCTAAAGAGAAGTTGTAGAGTTTGAAAAACCATGCACTTTTGCTTTTTGGGCCCATCTCCATTTGAGCTCTGGTTTAAAGTTACAAGTTCTTTCAGTAAGGTCCCTGCTTTTCTCTGATTTTGCAAGTCAGTCCTTGGTTCAGTTCATACCCCTTCTTCTTCCTGGCGCCACCGCTCCCCTTCTCTGCTCCTGGTGCCCTGCCGCTGGCGCAGTGCGCCGCTCTTGGTCGCCGCCGGCCACCCTCTGCTCCCCCTCGCCACGCGTCATTCCCCTGCCCGTTCACCGCTTTAGCCCCTCCCCTGTTGGCGCCCAGGCCCGCGCGCCACGCCGCTTTTGCGGTAACTGCAACGCCACCGCCGGCACCTCTGTCGCCGCCGCACCTCGGTGGTTCATCCTCCCCGTAGCGCCCGCAGACCAAAGCCCGGCTCGTCGTGCCTATCCTTCTCGCCTTGTTTGCCTATAAAAGCCGCCCTGCGACCTCCCCGCGCGGGTACAGAAAGCTTGCCGCCTCCATTAGCGCCGCCGTGAGCTCGGTCCGTAGTGGAGTTTCCCCCTCCGTTCTCTTCCTTCCCAAACCGACCGCACCATTAGCTCCTCCGTGCCTCACCGCACCTTCCCAGCCCGGCCGTTCTCTCCCCGCACGCCGGAGCCCCACCGCCGCCGTGCGCCACCGGCCGCCGGCTCGACCTCCCGTGGGCAGCACAGCTCCGGCCGCCTCGAGTCTCCCCGAGACTACCCTCAGGTAGCGCAGGACCTCCTCGTGCTTTCCCTCTCTTTTTCCCCTCGCCGCCGGCGACTCCCACGGCCGGGGATTTGGCCGGCCCCGAGCTCCTCCCCCGCCGGCCATGGCTGTGGACCCAATTGCACTGATTGCTTTCTTTCCAAGGGGTTTTGTGTAAAACCTAAGGACTAGTCTGTAATAGAAGTATCTGTTATTTCATGTGAGAGCATTTCCTGTCTTGTAAAATTCGTAGTAA